>NW_005871111.1:3044686-3112849 GCF_000147115.1 Myotis lucifugus | reverse complement strand
CAGGGGGGCCAGTTGGGGACAAGCAGGCCATCAGTGGAGGTCAGTTGGGAGTGATCAGGACAGCAGGGGGACAGTTGGGGATGAGCAGGCTAGTGGGGAGGGAAGGTAGGGGTGAGCAGGCCCAGCAGGGGGGCAGTTTGGGATGATTAGGCTGGCGGGGGGGCATTTGGGGGCAAGCAGGCCAATAGCAGGGGAGGCAGTTGGGGGCAAACAGGCCAACAGGCAGAGTGGTTAGAGGCAATCAGGCAGGCAGGTGAGCGGTTAGGAGCCAGCAGTCCCGGATTGCGAGAGGGATGTCTGACTGCTGGTTTAGGCCCGATCCCTGTAAACCGGCAGTAGGACATCCTTCAAGGGGTCCCAAATTAGAGAGGGTACAGGCCAGGCTGAGGAACACACCCTCCCCCATGCATGAATTTCATGCACCGGGTCACTAGTCCTATATAATAAAAGCCTAATATGCTAAGTATCCAGTCGTCTGTTCAACCAATCAAAGCGTAATATGCTAATCATATGCTAAGGCTGCTCAACCGCTCACTATGATGTGCACTGACCACAGGGGGCAGATGCTCCAACTGGTAGGTTAGCTTGCTGCTGGGGTCTGGCCAATCAGGACTGAGACGGGCTGGACATGTCCTGGAGCCCTCCTGCGGTCCCTCTCCAGCTGGCCAACCTTCCGTATCTCTCCCTGGCCCCGACTGTGCACCAATGGGGTCCCTTGGGCTGGCCTCCACCCTCTTGCAATCCGGGACCCCTTGGGGGATATTGGAGAGCTGGTTTCAGCCCAATCCTGCAGGCCAGGCTGAGGGACTCCACTGGTG
This sequence comes from Myotis lucifugus, assembly GCF_000147115.1. NCBI lineage: Eukaryota > Metazoa > Chordata > Mammalia > Chiroptera > Vespertilionidae > Myotis > Myotis lucifugus. The sequence goes on along the minus strand of NW_005871111.1, from coordinate 3,112,031 downwards.
CATGAATTTGTGCACTGGGCCTCTAGTGATAATATATGCACCTCTGGACAAAATAGGGGACCAGCAGTAACCAAAACTTAATAGTTCTGCTAGACCATGATTGTTTTACCTGGCACCTCAAAGTTAATATTAGCCTAAATTGCAAATATTATTCAATAGTTCAGTATTTAGAATATTATATTATAACATGAAAACTATAATACAGTTGTAGCCAAAATATATAACTAACTAACAGAATACCTAAGTGTAGACACAGGTCAAAGTGGGTAATTGTGACTTAAGTCATGGAAATGATGGCAATCTTTCACCAATGAAAGCAATAATTTGACATCTGATATTTCTTTTTTTTTTTTTTAATATATTTTATTGATTTTTTACAGAGAGGAAGGGAGAGAGATAGAGAGTTAGAAACATCGATGAGAGAGAAACATCGATCAGCTGCCTCCTGCACATCTCCCACTGGGGATGTGCCCGCAACCCAGGTACATGCCCTTGACCGGAATCGAACCTGGGACCTTTCAGTCCGCAGGCCGACGCTCTATCCACTGAGCCAAACCGGTTTCGGCAGACATCTGATATTTCAAAAGCAATAATAATTTTCTATTTGAGTATTCCTATTTGGAAAACACATTTGAGCTACATTTCCAAAAATATTATAATTGCTTAAATCAGGATTCAATGTGAATTGCACTATACCTTTCAAAGTGGGTGGGAAGCAGATGAAACTTATCTACCAGAGCAAGCTTTAGGCTTTTGGCTGGAAAGATAATTTTACTCAGAGAGGAACATCTGGTAAAGTTTATTCAATAGTCTTCACATTGACACTGCGCCTAAGACCTTTTCACATAATGTGTACACATGCTACTAAGTCTACTTAATGATTTTTAAGAACTGGAATATAAGGAACATATTAAAATGCATAAATCAGAAGCCCTGGTAAAAAATAAAAATCCAACTTTTAAATTAGCCATGTGATAGTATAAAATAACAGAGGAAGCTCCGCAGAGGATGAGTTCAAAGATCTGAAGCATCAGTAAACAACTTCACCAGTAAGCATATTTTCTAATATCTAATTAATTAAAGCCCAGAAATTAATTCATTCTGTGGATGGGTGTTGATAATTACCTTTGCATTATATATGTAAGTATAAAAAAAAATAAGATTATAAAAAATTCAGGAGATGATTAGTATATTGGGATGTTAAAATATTTTAAACACTATTTCAAGTATCACTCCCTTTTTAAAATAAGGTTTTCTATTGATTTTTTTAGAAGAGAGGGCAAGGGATAGAGAGATAGAAACATCGATGATTGATGGGATGCCTCCTGCATGCCCCCTACTAGGGATTGAGCCCACAACCCAGACATGTGCTCTGCCTGGGAACTGAACTGGTGACCTCTTGGTTCCTGGATCAACGCTTAACCACTGAGCAACATCAGCCAGGCAAGTATCACTCCCTTGAATAACAATGTGATCATTTTAAATGTGTCTCACCTATTATTCAAGGGAAAGTAATCAGAAATTATGGTCTATACTTGCACTGTTCATTACAGCAGTCTCTAGTCACACGTGACAATTTAAATTACTTAAAATAAAATTATAAACTCAGTTCCTCATGACACTAGCCACTGTGCAAGTGGTCCGTAACCATATGTGACTAGTGGCTACTATATTGGACAGCATGGATCATGGACATTTCCATCCGTACAGAAAGTTCTATTGGGCCACACTGACCTTGAAAGGACTATTAAATAGCTATCAAAATATTAACTGCGGTAATATGGAAGTTACTTGAGATAAAATGTTAAGTGAAAAAGAAATAGGCTATATAATTTATACATGTAAGTCATAATTGCAACCATGTAAAAATTCAGGTTCCTTCCTTCCTTCATGTTACTTAGTACCTACTGAATGTCAACATTGCCCTGGGTGTTGGTGGGGGGAGGAGGGCAGTAAAAGATGAGTGAGACCTGTTCCCTGACCTTGAGGAGCTTGTAGTCCAATGAAGGAAGGCAGATAAGGAAGTAGTATGTGCATTACACTATCACAGAGCTCTGATGGAAATTTGCAAGGGATGAAGGAAGTCCCTCAAAATCCAAAGCCATCAACTCCATCGAGGAAAGGAGATCATAATGTGAGCAGTTTGCTAGCCAGACAGACTGAGGAAGAGGAAAGGAGAAAATGGGTTGTCAGTCAGAGAACTGGCCTGAGCACTTTTTAAGGTCCGAGATTTGCTTACGTTTGTAACTTTACAGTTTAGAACTCTAAATGCTTCTAAGTCTGAATTGAACCAAGCACGGGGAGTGAAGGAAGGCATGAAGATGTAATATGAGTGGGATGGCCCAGTGTATTAGATTCCAGGTGTGAGGAGAAGTAAATCATTTGTCAGGCAACAGAACTGGACTTAACCCTTAGTGAATGTGAAAATGAAAGACTTTAAACAGAAAAATAGGAGAAAAGATCAGAAGAAACTAGTAATAACAGTAGGATTAGGGTTTTTCTTTATGATTATCAGTAATTTTCCTTTCCTTTCCACTGTCTTAAAAACTTCTGCAGTGTAGGCATATCTGTTTTATAAATCTGTGTGAAAAATAAAAAGACAAACCACTTTGTCATCTACTGGTTTCCCATGATGTATTTCCATGACAACACTTGTCGTCACTTTGCGTTACTGCTTGAAAGTAAGGACAATCATAAAATTAACTAGCTTTTATTGAGCTATTTTCTTAGACCACACGTGGTTCCAAGTATTTTACATGTATTAGTTAATTTATTAAATCTATGAGGTAGCTACTAACAGATCCATTTCACTAAGGAAGAGATTGAGATTATTTGGAAATGAAGAAACTTGTCCAATGGTACAAATGAGTATGTGGCAAAAACAATCTAATCTCGGAGCCCCAAATTTACCTTGTATTAAATTACTCAGTAATTCAGAATATTCACCATTTCATTCTGGTTTGCCCTCCCTCATTACATTCCGGGACCATTCAGTTTTCTATTCTGAAGGCAGATCCTAGTGTGAAGAGGTAGATAGGAATATGACCCAGTTTTTTAAAAATATTCAAAAGATCAACCCCAGTTATCTGCATATCATGCTCATTCACTTCCTGAAAGTTTCTGCTCAAATGTCTCCCAGTACATGGCTGGCATACGTGGATGTTCAATATACATTTCTAAAATGAATGAATAAATGAATGAATGAATAGGTGAATGAATGAAACATAGTATCTTTAAAAAGATTAAATTTTACTTGATATATAAAGATGACTAGACAGAAAACTATTATTTTATTTAAATTAAAAAATAAGAAATGGGAGAAATAAAATTTTTTATTATAATTCTACTACTGAGAAAATTCAATTAAGCCATAATACTTTATTCTCCAAGTATTTCAGATAATCAAACTCCAGATATTAATGATGAGCTGGACAGAAGTAGTCTAAGCAAGTGACACTGAAGTCATTCACTTTGGCATGGATGAGAAAGGAGGCTCCCTGAAGGTCAAGAAAAACACCACACCAAGGCATGCTGCTAAGGACCACGGATCCAAGAAGTAAAGGGAGCAGGCTAGAAACAGGCTTCTGCCGGAGGGGAGGAGAAAATCCCTGGTTTAATTGCTCACGGGATGAACAAGCGAAACAGAAACAGACTCACAGATACAGGGAACATTTTGGTGGTTGCCAGATGGGAGGGGGGTTGGGGGGATGGGTGGAAAAGATGAAGGGATTAAGAAATACAAATTTGTTGTTACAGCATAGTCATGGGGATGTAAAGTACAGCACAGGGAATACAGTCAATAATATTCTAGTAACTACGTATGGTGTCAGAAGGCTAATAGATTTATCAGGATGATCACTTGGTAAGTTATATAATGTCTAATCCCTGGGGTGTATGTACACCTGAAACTAATATAATATTGTATGCCAACTGTAATTGAACAATAAGAAATGATTTTAAAAAAAGAAAGCCTATAAAAGAGCAAATGCCTAGCACTGTCAGAAACGTAAGATAAAACTGAGCACTTGAAGTTGTAGTCACTTGATTCACTTCTCTGAAGAAGGCAGGTTCGTGAATGAGAAAGGATCTAAAGGCCTGTTCAACACTATGAAGTGAAATTAGGAACCAAAAGAAAACTTAAGACTATATTTCCAGAATTAAAACCATCCAAACAGTTCTTTTCTTCTTGTATAAAGTAGGTATTCTTTGGTTGTCAATTTAAAATAATAGTCTTTATAATTCAAGTTCCATTTTTATAGTCGTGATATAGAAATGTTATTGATTTAAACAAGCTTACTTGAGTCTTTCAAACATTTAAATATGCATTATATGTTTTATTTTTTATATTTTGAATAATTAAAGAGGGCATGTATATTAATCTCTTCTTACCTGGAGGGTGAGTAAGATGCTGCTCAATGTATAGCTTGTTTTCCACTTACGAGGGTCGTCCAAAAAATCTATACAGGGTCGACCAGTATGTTGGTCTACTGTATTAAAATAATACATTAATAGTAATATGTATATAATAAAATTATTATCTAAAGTTTACGAACACCAAAATCTGACAGGCAAAGTTAGAAAGCAAATGACAAAGCAGAAAAATTATGTGCAATGATATGCCAGTTAACACAGTGTAACTATTAAAAACATGGACTTTCAGCCCTGGCCAGTGTGGCTCAGTTGGTTGGGCTTTTTTTCTGTGCACTGGAAATTTGCTGTTTCAATTCCTGGTCAGGGCACATGCCCGGGTTGTGGGCTCAGTCCCAGTAGGGGGTGTGCAGGAGGCAGCCAATTATTGTTTCCTTCTCACATGTTTCTCTCTCTCTCTCTCTCTCTCTCTCTCTCTCTCTCTCTCTCTTCCTCTCAAAAATCAATAAAAGCATATCCTTAAATGAGGAATCAAAAAAAGAATCTAGTATGTATTAAAACTGTTGTATGTTAAAAGTGAAATTATGACTCTAACCGGTTTGGCTCAGTGGATAGAGCATCGGCCTGTGGACTGAAAGGCCCCAGGTTTGATTCCGGTCAAAGGCATGTACCTTGGTTGCAGGCACATCCCCAGTAGGGAGTGTGCAGGAGGCAGCTGAATCGATGTTTCTCTCTCATCTGTGTTTCTAACTCTCTATCCCTCTCCCTCTCCCTTCCTCTCTGTAAAAAAATCAATAAAAATATATATTTTTAAAAAAAGTGAAATTATGATTCAGTGGTGAAAGAAAAGGTGAAAAAATGGTATAAAATGTGTTGTTGCAAAATACTCATCGTCCTTCAATATCTACTCTTCCTCTCTTCCATTTCCTCTCTGTAATACGACTAGACATGCCCCAATACCCATTACCCTACACTGTTTAGATGAATACATGGTTGCTCAGACTATTTTCTCCTGCCTCCCCTCTAGCAAGAAGCCCTGTGACTAAGTTTTAATCATGGGATATCAACAGAAGTAAAGTATATAACTTTTGGATCATATTTTCTTAAGGAAATTGTTTTACTTTCTCTTTCCCCTTTCCCCAATGGCTGGAAATGGTGTTAAACAGTAAATGCTTTAGATCCAGAAACAGAAGTCAGATTGAGGATGGCAAAACTTCCCTGCCAACTTTGTCCTATTATGTGTAGATTGGAAAGATATATGGAAGCTTGGCCTCTGCACTAATACAGTTAATTAAGTCAACCTGTATTTTTTAGAAACAAAGAATAGAGTTAAATATGCAAAACAAAACTATAGAATAACCAGAAGAAAGTTAAAATAATTTGATTGTGTTTTGGAAAGAACTTCTAAACTTAAAGATAACTAAGAATCTCAAAGGACAAGACTAATAAATATGACTATATAAAATTTTAAAAATCCCAAATGTAAAAAAACCCCAAGCACCAAGAAAATTTAAAAATGACAAATGAAGAAAAATATTTGCAACACCTACAACAATGTGATAACATTTTAAATAATCCAGACAATTCAAGAAATCAAAAACACAATAAAGAGATATGAAAAAATGTCAAACTCACACATATTAAAAAAGTGCATATTAAAATAACAGATTCTTATTAAATTGTCAAAAAATATTTCTCCAAAGTTACAATGTCCAGAATTGGAGAGCAGTAAAATATGAACTTTATATGTGCTTCCTGGTGGGATTACAAATAACATCAGTGAAAGGCAATTAGGTTGTATGTATCTAAAGACTTAGAACTGAGCACACAGTTTTTGGTGTATGGGGCTAATAACATTCCTCCCATCCAAAGTGTGTATATAATAAATAGAGTAGAGTGTTAAAAGATGCAAGTGAAAAGTATCAACTTCAAGATACGTAAGACTGAAATGGAGAATGCTGATCAATGCTTTAATCAAGTTCCACAAAAGTCCCCTGATTTGAACTTAACCCCTCAAATGGAGGCCTGCCTAGGTTTCCTGCCTGAAGATACAGAGACGGTACCCATTCTAAGGTCCGGCTTATTAGAAGGAAAGTTTTGAGAAAGTGCTGAGCCACACATGCTCAATTCTTTCTCAGATCTCCCCAATTAGGTAAGTCATTCCTCCTCCTGGGAGGGGTAAGGGAGAGAAAGAAGAGCAATCACAAGTTTTCCCATATTTCCTCCTCTTCTTTACTAATGCATAAAAATGCAACAGATTCTTGTGTATTAATTTTGTATATACTGCAGCTTTATCAAATTTGTTTATTAGTTCCAACAGTTTCTGAGGGGGGGGCCTTTATTGTTTTTTTTTTAAATATATATATACAATATCAGGCCATGCGCAAATGACAGTTTTACTTCTTCCTTTCCAGTTTGGATGCCTTTTATTTCTTTTTCTCACCTAATTGCTTTGGCTAAAACTTTTAATACTATCTATACTAATAAAAGGGTAATATGCTAATTAGGCCAGACATCTTCCGGACATCCTTCTGGACGTCCTTCTGGACAAAGCCATGGTGGTGGGGGCCGAGGCAGAACCGGTTAGGGGTGATCAGGCTGGCAGGGTAGAGCAGTTAGGAGGATCAGGCTGGCAGGCAGAGGTGGTTAGGGGTGATCAGGTAGGCAGGGGTCCCAGATTGGAGAGGGTGCAGGCCGGGCTGAGGGACCCCCAACCCCACCGTGCACGAATTTCATGCACTGAGCCTCTAGTGTTGGCTAAAAGTAGTGAGAATGGGCATCCTTGTCTTGCTCCTAAATTTACTTTATACTTTAATGTAATTTTTCCAACTACATTATTGATTTTGAAATTAAAACCTATTTTTAAAGAATAAAATTAAATTTATGATACAGAATTAGTTGTGTACATTTACCATTATTTGCTTAAAATAAACACTGAAAGAAATGGAATTACTGGATTAAAGACCATGGGAAGAGGTGTTCTTATATGTCCTTGTCCTCACCTCCCATTCCACAGAGTAGACCTTCCTTGTTCTGTTTAAGAGCAATATATGGAGAGCTTTAGAACATTTCACTTTTAAAAATGTTCTATATTAATGGATATTGGAATCATTCCTGTTTCTCTATTATTATTGGGAGCAAACACCTTTTAAACATTCTCTTGCACACTTGTGCTAGTATTTCTATGGAATAATTTGTAAACATAGTATTACAGGATTTAGGGCTATTTGCATTTTATATTTGATTAGAAACTGTCAAATTGCTTCCCCAAAAGGACACCTGAAAGGCATCATGTCAGAGGACCCATATTTGTCCAACTTTATTAAAATTGTTATTTTAGTCTATAATCATAAACAATGAATCACAATTTTATGCATTTTATATACAGTTTAACATGCATTTTCTTCTTATTAGTGAGATTGAACATATTTTTACATTTTTTTGTTATATTTCCTCTACCAAATGTTTGTTTATAGTTTTTGTCCATTTTCCTATTGCTTTATGTTTTTTATTGATTTACATGTATTCTTTATATGTTATAGATATTCTGTTTTATGTGTTGCAAATATTTTCCCTCAGTTTGCAAATCAATGTATTTTGTCTCTGTTTATAATGTCATTATCTGTAGTTTAAAAAAGTTTATGTAGTTTAATGTGTCATGCTTTTTCTATGCTTTTTAGTTTCTATCACATTTAGAAAGGCCTTCTTCACCAAGCACATAAAAAATTATATTAAATTCCCTTCTTTGTAGTATTTAAAATTTTTAGCTTTTTAATCAATCAGAAATACACTTTGTATATGACTTAAAGTAGCAATCTAATGTACTTTTATCTAAAATGTTAATTTGTCACTGTATCACATTTTATAACAAAAATTAATCCAACTAAAATACTGAACAATGTAGTCATTAAAAATGATCTTTTGAAGAATGTTTAATAATGCAGCCATAAGCTTATGTAATATTAAATGGAAAAAAAAACTAGTTGCAAAACTTTATATCTAATACCTTAACTATGTGAAAAAAATACATATATAGAGAAAAGTAAATAGATTTAATTAAATGTTGAGAGTAATATCTCTTTGAATTAGGATTCAAAGTGATAATTTTTTCTTTTTATGTTTTCCCCAATAAAAATGCTTACTTTTGTAATCATAACATAGTTGTTACATTAAAAAGAAACATTATTAAATACTAATACATAACAAAGATAATAGAAACAGAGCTCCTGATGATAAAAATCTCATTTGGTCCTTACCATTTGGATGAAAAGGAATGAGTTTAAATTTCACAACTGGAGGGACGAGATTATATTCTGCTGTAAAATTTATTGTCAGCGGGAAGTATATTCCTATAATATAAAAATAAATATTTTTACTAAGGTGTCATGTTGTACTGGTTAACTCTAACTGATTAACACTGAAGTTTCTTATTATAGTTTAGCCTCCCAAGGTCCCTAGAGTTTTATTCTTGAGTAAATTGGAACATAGTGTGCATAGACCCCTCTAAATAGTATAACAGACTCCTCAAATCTAATCCCACTATTTTATCAGCCTGTTTTCCATCCACTAACTCCGTCCCCCTAACACTTGTCCCATTCATATTGACAAAACCAGGGGTGGGCAAACTTTTTGACTCGAGGGCCACAATGGGTTCTTAAACTGGACCGGAGGGCCGGAACAAAAGCATGGATGGAGTGTTTGTGTGAACTAATATAAATTCAAAGTAAACATCATTACATAAAAGGGTATGGTCTTTTTTTTTTTAGTTTTATTCATTTCAAACGGGCCGTAGTTTGCCCACGGCTGGACTAAACTCACTGTTTCAGAACCTGGTGCACTTTCTCTTTGCCATGCTGTTTATTCTGCCTGAATTTCCTTCCCCTCCACCCCTTCTAAACCTGGCAAACTCTTATGCATTCTTCTTTTTTAAATTAATTTTAGAGAGAGGAAGGGAGAGTGGGAGCGAGAGCGAGAGTATGAGCGAGAGAGAAACACTGATGTGAAAGAGAAACATCAATCAGTTATCTTCAGCATATGCCTTGACTGGGGATGGAACCCTTACCCTTGGAGTGAGGATATGTTTTCCATTGATTTTTATACAGTGGAAAAGCAGGGGGCGGGAAGGGGCGGGGGAGAAAAAGAGAGAAAGAGAGAGAGACATGGATGTGAGAGAGACACATCAATTGGTTTCCTCCTCTTGCACCATGACTAGGGCCAGGGATTGAATCTGCAACCGAGATACATGCCCTTGACTGGGAATTGAACTGAAGAACCTTTGGTCCATGGGCCAATGCTCTAACCACTGAGAAAACTGGCCAGGGCAGAAAGCCATTTCTTGACTCTCCAAGCAAAATTAACTAATGAATGCCTCCTTGGCATTCTGTTCGAAATCCTAATAGCACATGTTATATTTTATTGTAATTAACCACTTTACGTGTTGTTCTCCCCTACCTCACTCAGCAAATCTAGTTCATTAATCCACTATTGATAGAATGCATGATCACTAAAGTTTACAGTGGCCTGTCTTCTTGAGAATTTGATATGTGGAAATTTTGGGAAGAATCATAGAAAATAAAAATGAGAGATAATGTGGAATTTTGATGCCAAAAGGAATTTTGATACTATTTTCTGATTTCATGGAAGACTGTTAGAAGATATTTTCAACTGTTATGCTTTATTGTGTCAGCTTCTTAAACAATGTAATAACATTAAGATTTGGCATAAAGAAAAATTCAAAACTAACATTTCTATTTAGGTTGACAAATGTCAAAAATTAAGCCATACAATAAAAAAATTACATGTGAATACTTTCAGAACTCTAGAAAATTTATATAATGCAACCTTCTTTTGCACATAAAGAAGATAGACTAATAATGGCATAAAGACTTTTTAAAAAGTAGATTGGTTTTGAAAATACATACCATGCCAAATTGTATCCTTTAGACCTTCAATACTAGCTTCCCATTTCAACTTGTCTTCACTTACAGGAAAGGCAGTAATACCCTTTAATTTAAAAAAGAAATCAAAGCAGTAAAATTTTTACTATTTTTTTAAAAAATTAAATATTTATTGCAGCTTTGAAAAGCAGTTATCAGGTTACAATGAATTCTAAAAACTCTACATTTTCTTTTCCTGATGAATTTATTTATATGCTGATTTGGGGAGATGTGATATTTTGTGTTATTACATAGCTGTTAGGTGGGTTCCACACAATCATAAATTCAAGCCAGGCTGGTGTGGCTCAGTGGCTGAGCATTGACCTCTGAACCAGGAGATCATGGGTTCATTCCTATTCAGGGCACATGCCCAGGTTGTGGGCTCAATCCCCAGAGAAGGGTATGCAGGAGGCAGCTGATCAATGATTTTCTCTCATCATTGATGTTTCTATCTTTCTCTCCCTTTCTCTTTAAAATCCATAAAACATACATTTTAAAAATAGTAAATTTTAAATAAATCCTAAGTGTGGAAATCACAAGTGGAACTAGAAAGTCAAGATTTGGATGTGTGGCTTATGTACTTCAATAGCCAATTTAAGATTCAAATTAGAAGAGAAGGAATTCATTGGAAAGCATGCATCTCTTCAGAGCTTTTAAAAACTGTATAAATGCTACATGTAAGGCATGAATCAGAACATTTTCATTAAGAAAAACACAACTCCAAAATTATGCTTGCATATAAAAATAAATTCCCCTACAGTTGAGATATTGTTCCAAAAGAGGGACAAGAATGTACAGAGTAGGCAAAAGTAGGTGTATAGTTGCTTGCATGGAAAGTAATACAATAATTAAAATATAATACTACAAGAACAAACTGTGTTTCCAGTACGCACACTGTAAACCTACTTTTATATATATATTATTGATATATTGATATATTATTATATATCAATATTATTGATTTTTTGCAGAGAAGAAGGGAGAGGGATAGAGAGTTAGAAACATCGATGAGAGAGAAACATCGACCAGCTGCCTCCTGCACACCTCCTACTGGGGATGTGCCCGCAACCAAGGTGCATGCCCTTGACCGGAATCGAACCTGGGACCTTTCAGTCCGCAGGCAGATGCTCTATCCACTGAGCCAAACTGGTTAGGGCTGTAAACCTACTTTTGACCCACCCTGTATTTCAGAGAAAACCTTATCAATGATGCTGGGAAATACACCTAAATTTACTCAATAAATACTTCTGAGCAACCACATAGTTATTCAGTATGTTCGGTGCTAGTCTGAAGAAACATTGTAAGATATCTCTATTATCTACATTATCTATAATTACATATCATTTCTCCTTCATGGAATTGTCCTTTCAACAGACAACCACAAAGTTCAGGTAGAGCAGAAACAATATGAAAATAACTTCATTGGTGTCATTTGGAGCAAAGCCTTCCTCTGTGTTAAAATTATAAGGGAAGGGCATCTATGTGTTGTGACAAGTTAGCAAAAAGTGCACCATACACAAGTAGTAGAACACAAGACCCTGAGCAAGAGATTGCTGAGCTGGTCAGAGCATCGGCCAGATATGCCAAGGTTGCAGGCTCGATCTCCTGTTAGGACACATAAAAATTTATCAATGAATGTGTAAATCAATAGAAGAACAAATCAGTGTTTCTCTCTCTTGCTCGTTCTCTCTCTCCCTTCCTCTGAAATCAATAAACAAACATTTTTTAAAAGCATCAACCAATGAATGCATAAATAAGTGAAACAACAAATCAGTGTTTTTTCCTCTCTCTACAATCAATAAACAAAACAAAACAAATAAGAGCAATTCTGACGCTAAATATTTACTGAACCGTTTTGAGGTTCAGGTTTCTGATAGGTAAAACAAAACACTACTTATAGTATTGTAATTAATGAGAGCAACCTTTTACCTGTTAGTCACTTACAACATGATAGACCCTGATATTCAGGGCTTAAGTCTACATATATTTCTCAGCACAATGTGCTCAATATTGTTAGCTATTATCATTATGAAATAATAATTATTATAAAATGGATTGTTAGAGTAAAATAGATTTGTTAAACAACAGTACTGTAGTGGTAAATTAGGTTGAACTTAATTATGCCTTATAGAATAAACGCAGATGAAGCTGCTTTATAAAAGTTCTGCCCCAGTGAAACCCATCCCTCCGGGTCCCCAGTACTCACCGTATACTGGTTCTCTTCCAAGTCTCTCAAGTCTTTTAGCAGCAAGAAGTAACTTCTGCTGCTCATGATAAGGCAGCAAAGAGTCTGGCACTTGGCTCCACACTCACAGGCGTTGCTCTGAGGCAGGTGTGTGAGGTTACGAGTCACCCTCCCACACCTGGTTAACTGACCTCAGTTACTTGCTTTCTAGAGTTGCAGAACGCCTTGTGCTCCCTAGATAAATGGCTTCCAAATTGGGCATATAATAGCGACTTTCTCTTCTCCTCGGATTCCTCCAAACTAAGACTTCCAGAGGGGAAACTTGGGCACGTTCTTGACCGCCGTGCGACACTGCAGCGCCAGGCTCCCGGCAAACTTGGACTAGCACCAGGGACGACCCGGGTTGTTGGTGCGTGAGGTGGGCGTGGGAGGCATAAGCTCACGGCGGTGGTAGCCAGTTTTTCTCTTCGCAGGTGTAACTGGGCTCCTGCTTAGCTGGTAGACGCAAACAGGCAACAGGCCCCTCCCCTTACGAAAAGTACGGAGGAGGTGGGAGCTTGGCCGCCTCTCATCCAATCAGCGACAGGGCGCAGACCTCTAGAAACCTCCGGAGCCAACCGTCCAATCGTTTCACTTTGAAAGGCCAATGAGATTCGTCGTCAAGGCCCCGCCCCCGCCTCACTCAGTTCACGAAGGTGGACTCTACCTACCTCGCTCGTGTATAGGGTCGGGGTGGAGTCCCGAGGTTCAGCATGTAGAAGCCCTCACTCAAATCCCTCTCTAAATTGATTCTTCCTCGTTCTTTGACTATCAGAGACTATCAGGTAATAAGTGACCAGTAGGTACAGGTGTATTCATAACAGTATCTTAACATATGGCAAGTTACCATTTGAAATCCGTTAACATATATTATATCATCATTATATCATCGAATCCTACAGTTGCCCTGGAAGAATGCTCCAGGAACAGAGCACTACTAATAATTTCCCAGATTCCCATTTCTTGCCGAAGTTTTGGGTTGTATCCCAGCATATCTATGTTTTCGTAGCCTACAGAGCCCTGAAGGAGTTACTTAGCCTCCTGTACTTATGTTTTCTCATCTATTAATATGCAGCCAATAATGCCTATCTCTGAAGATTATTATGAGGATTAAAAAAAATGATGGCTGCCAAGCACTCAGTCATTGCTGAGAGTAAGTGATAGTCCACAGCGGCACTTAACCACGTGCTGGGCACACTGTTCTAAATGTTTAACAGACATTAATTGGATTCTCAATCCTAATTTTTACAGTAAGGGAAACTGAGGCACAGAGATGCCACATAATTTGCCGTAGGTCACACAACTGGAATGCCGTAGAGCCAGGATGCAGACTCCAGGACATGCAGCTCCAGAGACCCTGCTTTTAACCACTAGGCAGCCCTGCCTCACCAAGACCTTGATTTGGAGCTCTCTAGCCTTCTTGAATAAGGTATTGCTACTCTCAATAGTTTTCTTTGTGCATCTGTTGCTTTTTGAAAAAAAAATTTTTTTTGGTGTATTTATTTTTGGCTGCATTTCTACCTGCTAATTTTCGGAGTCCCCTGTCAACTAAAATACTAGTATAAGCCCAAGAAAGCTGGACCACTGCTGTATAAAATAGTGCCTGGCACATAATAAAGGCCCAACTAAGTGTGCATTATGTTTTGTTTCTTAGATTATAAATGTATTAACAAATCCATCTAACTTCTGTAATTTATTAATATATTTATAGCACTCTGTATGTGGCTCAAAAATATCAACTACTAAATATTTTGATATTAACTTTTGTTACTTTAGTAACTTGAAGTGAAGAGTAGATTAATTTAAATCCTACTAGATGCCTTTTGGGGCTTTTCCTCACAGTCTTTCCCCCTAACAACAGGCCTAGAGGATTGAAAGGAGAAAGGTTGCATTGCATTTTTTATGAGAGGCAGAATTCTAAGATGATCTCCAAGATCTCCAGCCCCTGTATAATCTTCAGGACTGTGAATATGATGGATTTTGGGTGAGCCTGACCTAATCAGGTGAGCCTTAAATAAGACCGGGCTCTTCCCGAAGTCAGTAATTCAACGTGTGAAAAGGATTCTATGTGAGGGAGATGCTCTGTTGCTCCCTTTGCAAATGAAAGGGGCCATGTGGCAAGGAGGGTGGGTAGTCTCTTGGAGGTGCGAGTGGTGGCTGGCTGACAGCCAGCAAGGGAATCAGGGCCTCAGTGTTATAACAATAAGCGACTGAATTCTGCCACAACCATAAGAGCTTGGAGGACCTGAACTCCAGATCAGAACACAACCTAGCCAGCACCTACTGAGGCCTGAGCAGAAAACTCAGTCACGCTGGACCTGTATTGTTTTGAAATAGTACGTTTGTGGCATTTTGAGAGTTAGCAACAGCTAACTAATACAACTTCTGCCTAGAGTGAGCAGCTACTGACCAAGACAAAGCATGTGGCAAAAGGTCAATCACTCACTGATTTAGTATGAAAAGCATGTGAATCCAGTTAGTAGACATTATCATATGGCTTTCGACAGGGTTAGGGGACAAGATAGGTATGGCATCCTGAAAAATGAAGTCTGATCTAAGCTCACGTACAAATTTTCATCATCCTAGATGAGCAAGGCAACTGAAAGTCAATGCTTTAACATTGGTAAAGTTACTGAGGCCATCTCCAGCTCTAACAACCAAGCATCCCCCTCCCCCCTCTTTTTTAAAAACAATCCTTTCCCTCAGGACTTGAACAGATGTTTTCATTTTACTTAAACTCTAAGCCTGTTTTCCTCATCCACCAGGAATATGTACCAGTACAAAGTGTTAACCTCGTTTGGATTTGAACCCCCGTCCTCAAGAGCAAAAGAAGGCTGAGGATCGCCAAATGCCAGCTCAGCTGTGAGACGTGTTTTAAATCATATTTTGACGTATGTTACGCTGTTAACTAGAAAATGAAGTGCAGCACACATGCTTCTAGTAACTCTGGTTTCAAATCATATGATCCCTCCTTTGTCTTGAAGACCTTTTGATGTGCATTCCCATATTGAGTTTCTCTGCTTTTAATAATCTTATACTCCTTCCTCAATATAAATGTCAGGAAAAATACTGAATGCTAATCTTCAAAGATCAAACAGGAAGAAAGAGGTGGGCAGCCTAGTTCAGTGACTTGAATTCCTGAAATTTCTCATTTAAAATTTTTTATTTTCTCTTATAAAAGCCTAGGATCCAAGAAATGCTGTGTTCCCCTTTGTAAAGTTGAAGTGTAACCCCCCCCCCCCCCCCCCCCGCTCAATTTCAGAGTTGTGTGAATTACAAAATAATGTGGTCTTTCCCTGCAAGGCACCTGAGATGCAGGGGCCAGTGATCAGTATTTATATCTATAGTTGTGTCTACTTAACAGACAGGAACTCTGAATCCATACATGCTCGCTTTTATTTCACCTTCTTGGCTTTAGCTATGGGGGGCCAAGAGTCCAGGTTTGCCTGGGACTGGGTGCTTTCCTGGGAGAAAGGACTTTCATTGTTAAAAGTGGAATAGTCCCTGGCAAACTGGCACAGTCCAACACTCCAGCTTGGGCATCAAGGACCCTTTCAAGGTGGGAATTGTGTAGATAATTTGGTAAAAGCTGCTTCTTTGTTTTTGGACCTTGATGCTTAAAGGAACCTAATTTGTTTTCTATTGCAGGCTCTGGTGCCCATACCCCATAATCAAGGTTCTGAAAAATAAATCTCCGAATTCCTTTAGGAGAGGCTCGTAGGGAGGTTTATGATGAAGAAATGCAATGCCTGCCTGGGTACTTTGCATATTTTAGGAGAATCAGGTCTCCTTTCATTTCATTCCTCACTTGGGAAAACCAATCATTGAAAGAGATGCGTTTAATAATATCTAAGTACACCTGAGACCGTTCAGAGTGTGAGGATATGGGAGGGGGAACTGCTTAAAAGGTATAATTATTCTAGGCTTCCTTCACATATATTGGTTTAACTAACCTCATACTCAGTTGTCCTAAGAATAATTCCAGAATTTCAACATGGGAGAGGCTTTGAGATGGCAATTGGTTTGGAGCAGGTATAAGGTATGACATATGGGTTAGGGATGGCTCAGGGCAGCAACTTCAACCAGTGTGGCGCAAGAACTTTTAAACCATGCAATACCTCCCTTCCACTGAATTGTCAAAATAAAAACATGACAACAGCCAACACAACAATAGCCATCCGGTGTGGATGAATCAAAATTATACTATTTTTTTGATCAGAGTGGAAAAAATGTAATATATTTTTTGGCGTGCGGTAGAATTTTAGTGATTAGTTTATGTGTGCCATGAGAAGAAAAAGGTTGAAAATCACTGGCTTAGGGATGTGTCTTGGAGGTGTTTCTACTCAGTGTATGTTTGTTTATTAGGGCTGGTTGGAAGGGAGGTGAGGGAATGGCTGAGGGGCTGAGCCCGCCCCCGCTGGTTGGCATCAGCACTAGATATACACATGAAAAATAGAATATACTGTGTTCTAAATTTTTTATCACAATAGAAAAGAATGTGTCCCTTTATAAAAATTGTTTAAAACACATTGAATAATAGCAATGTTACCACCTTCTGAGCACTTGCTATGTGTCAGATACCTGAAAGACAGGTCTTAGAGAAAAATTACGAAATTGTAGCCCATTTTTTGAGAACGTTTTCAGGCACTCTTGTCTGCAGGTTACATGAATTAGCTCATGTATGTTAATGAGCTTCAGTTCTAAAGTAGATCCTTTTTCAGAGGTTGAACTCACAGTTCAGGAACTTATCTCAATTCACATGGTTGCTAAGGGGTGAAGGGGAGATTTAAGCTCAGGCAATCTGACATCAGAACCTTTACTCTTAACCTCTATGCTACAGTTCCATTATTTTATGGCTAAAGAAATAGAGATGGCCTTACTCACACAAGGTCATCTGGCCCCTGTGCTGGAGCAGTTGAAAAGTATGTGCTTCATGCTCCCATTCTCTTCGACCAGGTCCCTTGAAGGACAGAAGCCTAGGCATAGTGGTGTATGCTAAGCAATCTATAGGAGGTGTTAAGGAGGCTTCTCTTTTTAGGTCCATCCTGGGGTGGTCCTGAGAAGATATAATCATTAGAAATCTCCCCAATTGGGATGACAACCTGGTTTGACAAATAATGCTCTAGTGCAGGGATGGCTGATAAATTTACTCTCTGGTGCTATTTCTGACTGATTAGGTGGTTATTCAGGGCACTATGTTGAAAATTTTAAAGCTAAAATTGAGTTGGAAAGAGCACCAGTTCATGATGTCTGCGCTGAATGCAAGAGGAAAGAAGGGTACTGATGCTTTGGGGTTGCTCTACCAAGTCTTTCCGCTCAGGGATTTTTCCAGGTTGGGGCAAACAATAAGGATTCTACCTCCCTGCCCATGACTGTGATGGGGCCATGCAGTACCGCTCAGCAGGTTGAGATACATCCCCACCCTATGCCTGGATTTGTCTTCAACACGTGTTCACTGAGAGATGTGAGAGGAGGATGGGAGACATAGCACGTCGGAGCAGAACTTTCCCAAGTGGCTGTGTTTCGGTTCTGCCTCTTGCCCGTTCTCTGTGCCGTGAGGACAGCTCTCCTTCAGAGACCTGGGTGCAGGCACAGCAGCAGGCCCACCTCTGCTGACCAACATGAGCAAGAAACAGAAATGTTTGCTCTTGCAAGGCTGAGGTTTTGGAGTGATTCCTGCAGCCAAGCTGACCAACACAGCGAATATACTCTATTTCCAGAGTGAATCCTGGAAGTACAATGGAGCTCTACACTGTCATTTTACCTGAATATCGGTTTTAGTCTTAGACTCAGTCAACTACCTAGACTATGCCACTGGGGAGTTGCAGCTCGTTTCCAGCGATTTGAATGTGTACAGACTCAAAAGAAACCTTTCAGGGAATTGTATTAGCAGGGGCCCCAGGATAAGTGGAGCTATGGTCCCCAGGCCCAAGGACTGCAGGAGCATCTGCAATAGGATGGAGCCTGATCTCCATCTATTTCTGAAGCAAGTTCCAAGTGCCTCTAAGTCTGGGCAAGCTTGAGCATCAGTCTAGGGCAGTGATGGCGAACCTTTTGAGCTCGGCGTGTCAGCATTTTGAAAAACCCTAACTTAACTCTGGTGCCGTGTCACATATAAAAATTTTTTGATATTTGCAACCATAGTAAAACAAAGATTTATATTTTTGATATTTATTTTATATATTTAAATGCCATTTAACAAAGAAAAATCAACCAAAAAAATGAGTTCGCCACCACTGGTCTAGGGCTTTGTGCAGCTGCTTCTGTTGATTTGTGTGTCTTTGCATTTACAACCAAGAACACAGATCCATGAAGACTGACACTTCTCTCCAAACTGAAAATTCCCTGAATTATCTTTAGTTCAGCATAAAATCTACCTTTTAAAAAAAATATAATTAATGGCCCAGCCGGTGTAGCTCAATGGTTGAGCGTCAGCCTATGAACCAGGAGGTTACAGTTTGATTCCCAATAAGGCATGCAGGAGGTAGCCAATCAATGATTCTGTCTCATCACTCATGTTTCTATATCTCTAACCCCCTTCCTCTCTGAAAGCAATACATATAAAAAAGAAATATTTATTTAAAAATGTAAGTAATGTCCCATCTAATTTTAAAGCAGAGTTTTTCTCCTAATGTAACCATTCGTGAATAAAAATATTTACTAACCTGGTCACTTTGCTATGGAAAAGCATGTCAGGCCTGGTCAACAAATGTTTTAGTGCTTGTTTGTGAATAAGCGATTCATAGGTGCTTAGGATCCAACTAGTCATAAATATGTCAGCAGACCTTCTCCCTGTATGTCTTTATGTTTTTAAGTCTTCTCAGTCTAATTTCCCAGAGGATTACATTGACCTAGAGTGCTTTGATGGCTTGTAAGTCTCTCCTTCCTCTGAGTTAAGTGTCCTAATACTCTGGTATTTATGGCAACAAACCTCAGGTGCGGTCATATTTTGGCTACAAAAATTTTCCTTATGTGTGTGCTTTATTGCTCCTGCTCCTCTTATATCGCATTTCCTCCTTAGCATTTGAACTATTGGTTGAAAAACAAAGCTATAAATTAAGAAGTCTGAGCTTCATTCTAGCACCTCCCTTAGATCCCTCTTGGTGACCTTCCGCAGAGCAACGGGGAGCATCTGAAGGCAATGGGGAGCATCGCCTGAGCAGAGGAGCACTCAGGGCCAGCCAAGGAGGACTGCTGGGCTGCAGCTGGCCAAGGAACACAGTGGAACAAGCCACAGGCGACCGCATCCAGCCTGCTGGGCCAGGTTAACACAGGAAGCTCAGGGGTGTGGGGATGCTCACTGGGAGCTGGGTCTTCCCTCCTCCCAAGAAAGACCAGCTTATCCTTGACCTTAATTTTGTCAGGAGGCAACAAAGAGGAGAGGTTTTTTTAGTTGTGTTAGTCATCAGTGCAAGGAGTAAAAAAAGGTACATTAAGAAACCAACACTTTTGAGCTTGTCCATATGAAGGAAAAATACTTTGGTGATTATCCAAGAATGTGGGTCTTAAGTGAACTAGACAAGGAATATATTCTTGACAAAGATTAGGTGCTGTTCATTTTCTATCCAAATGACCAACTGCAAAAAATATGGAACCAATTGTCAAACATTGACACAAAGTATTTAGTGCTGAATCTGTGATTAAATAAACTTGATTTCTTTTAAGGTAACCAAAGTGGCTAAAATGTTATTAAATGCATATCCTATATAATAAAAGGGTAATATGCAAATTGACCCTAACAGCAGAATGTCTGGGACTGACTGGTCACTATGACACACACTGACCACCAGGGGGCAGACGCTCAATGCAGGAGCTGCCCCCTCGTGGTCAGTGCACTCCCACAGGGGGAACTCTGCTCAGTCACAAGCCAGGCTGACAGCTGCCAGCACAGCAGTGGTGGCGGGAGCCTCTCCCGCCTCCTCAGCAGCGCTAAGGATGTCCGACTGCAGCTTAGGCCTGCTCCCTGCTGGCAAGTGGACATCCCCCGAGGGCTCCTGGGCTGCCAGAGGGATGTCTGGCTGCCAACTTAGGCCTAATCCCCTGGGGAGCGGGCCTAAGCCAGCAGGTGGACATCCCCCGAGGGGTCCCAGACCATGAGAGGGCACAGCCTGGGCTGAGGGACCCCCCTGAGTGCACAAATTTTTGTGCACTGGGCATATGTATATATATATATATATATATATATATATATACATATATATATATATAATGACCATCTTCTCACCCTCTACTCCTATGCCTTTAAATTAGGGTGGTTCTGTGATTCTCAATCTTTATAATACTGGAGGGCTTGCCAAAGCACAAATTGCTAGGCCCCCAGAATTTGAAGTGGAGCCTGAGAATCTGCATTGCTAACAAGCTTCAAGGTCTGTTCGTCTGAGGACCACACTTTGAGAACCTCGGGGATAGTTAATCATCTTTGAAGGTTTGTAGTCAATAGAGCTCCTCTCAAATCAGTATTTAGTGACTGTAGTAGGCCTTATCTGAGGTGGTGCTGCGAGTTTGCAGATGAGTTGAAGAATTGAGGCTGGTGGGAGGGAAGAGCCTCGAGAGACATAAGAAGGCAATGGGAGTGAAAGGCAGATTGAGGGGTTCAAGTGAGAGGAAGAAACCCAACCTGACACGGATCTCACTGCCATGTGAAGTGATTGCTTTATTGAGTTTGATCGCTGAGGTGGTGACAGGAGCTGTACCTAAAACAGATGGATAAGACCCTGAAGGTTTTATCGTAGTCCCTTCTGTATTAAAGAGAAGAAATGGACAAGTTCTTTGAACTTTCATAATGATACTCATTTTCCTTGACAGTGGGTATTCATGGCCAGATGGGGAACTCCTTCTTTTGGGCAAATAAAGTCATAAAGGTAAGCTGTGACAATTGGATGGTCACATTTATTTTATCGATAGGGTTGGAATCTAAGTAGAACAGAGACGTACACAGCTTTTTCTTCTCCAGAGTCCTAAGACATGATTTTTTTAAAAAAATATATTTTAGTGATTTTTTACAGAGAGGAAGGGAGAGGGATAGAGAGTTAGAAACATTGATGAGAGAGAATTGTCGATTCAGCTGCCTCCTGCACACTCTCTACTGGGGATGTGCCCGCAACCAAGGTACATGCCCTTGACTGGGATTGAACCTGGGACCCTTCAGTCCGCAGGCCAATGCTCTATCCATTGAGCCAAACCAGTTAGGGCCTAAGACATGATTGTTGATATCTAAGTTCATCTGAAAGCATCAAGGCAGAAAAGAACGCAACTTTTAAATCCAATTTTTACATTCCATTGGTTGCAATTATTTAATATATTATTTTGATTTTAAAAATTAAAATTTTGCCATATGTAGGTGGATAATTTATGCTCACGAAATCATTGGGATTCTTCCTTCCACCTATGGTCACTAGCAAAAGAATGCCCAAGTGTATTTTTTAAAAGCCTGTTTTAAAAAATATTATTTCAATGAAATACTGTAAATAGGAAATATGGTTCCTCTTTCTATGAAATAGCAATCATTAGGAGAAATAGTGTGAAAATTCCCAAATACTTCCATGATAGCAATATTCAGGAAATAATATTTTACGGTAAACATTTTTAATAAACAGCAGCATAAAATAATCAGTGTTTAATATCATCTCTGGTGTGTGAAATACAAATGCATATATCCTCAATATAAAATAGCCTTTTTGTCATTACAATTCCATGCTTGTCTATTTTAAATGCCCATAATAACAAATCAAACATTAAAGTAATACAGTGATTAAATGCATGCAGTGAAAATAAGAAAAGATACGGTAGGGCGAGATATCTGCATATTGCCATTATATATTTGAAGAAAATCTATTACTGAGTTAAAAACAAATACACAAAAGGAAACAAGGAAACAGACCAGATATAAAAATGCAAAGATATATTTTCACTTCTGTGATACAAATCATAAACAATAGTTTTGTGCAAAAAAGAAAATATCTGAAAATAAAGTCATTTTACAAAAAAACATTGTCAACAAAGCAAAAGATATTTTTCAGTTTGTGAAAAAAATACTATTTTAATACAAAAGGGACTGTGTTATGTAGTATCACAGTGCTATTATAAAATACATTATTACAAGTGGTTTTGAAATTTAGTTTGCTCATTAATGACTTCAGTAATTATAAAATGTTTAAAATAAATGTTATAGTTCTTTATAAAAAACTAACTTGAATTATTATTATTATTTTTTACCATAGCAATGTTTTTCCAGAGTAGGCATTTTACTGGCTCATGGAATGCTAATTTCCCTTTAAGGGACTCCTAGAAAAACTCAAGATTCACTGAAATTGTATTTACTTAAAATAAATATTCTTGGAAAACAATTGATTGTCGTATGATATACAAAATTGTGGTTTGAATCTTCATTATTAAACAGTTGCATAGCAACAAAAGGATACAAATATTCTCCTCTACCTAAAGTTAAGAAATGTAACTTCTGAGTCAGCTTATTTATGCCACAAAAATGTCTTAATTTAACTCTGAATAAATTTGAATATAGCCAATTGTTTAAGTTCACAGTACCTATAAGTCCATGTTTGTTTATTTGAAGATTCAGTGTTTGGAAAAACTGCAACATATCCTGGTAAACATTTATTTCCTAGATTTCTCATTGTAATGGTATTTTTTTTTTAAAAATTGAACAACAATGTGCTTCTAATTCTCTTACATTCTCCTCATCAAATATCATTTCCAGGAATTACTCTATATCTTGAAAGTCTCTTTATAAGTCTCTTTAGCTGTAAAATAATAAAAAAAGAGACTTGGAGACATTGTTCTTAGAATAAAGGAGCTATTTTTTAACAACAGAAAAATCAACCATAACATTCCTTTCTACATAGAACTCGAAACCCATCTACAGGAATTCTAAACTTGGCAAAAGATGGCTAGCAGGTAAATGGCATGAGATGCACATTCGATATCTCCCTCTAACTAAGGTAAAAATAATCATGTTGCTTCTATTATTCAGTTTAAAAAATTCAGTTCATGGTAATCTTTGAAGTGAGAACTCAGTACTTGCTTTTTAAAAATACTGTAATATTTTACAAAATAGAATTCATAGTCTTTGGATTCCAACTAATCCTATGAATAAATTGTCACACTCTTGGTGCTGACATAAAAACTGTGACTATTTCCAGATCAGAAAAAAAAAGTGAGAAACTTTAAATTATCTAGATATTGTATCATAGAGTTTCCTACTTCCCCAGAGTCCACTGAACAACTCATAGACAGGAAGTTGCAAGCATGGATGTGCTGATCTGCAGCCACACCTCTATTCGCCAATGTATTCGTCCAGGGAAGCTCCCGTAAGGCTGTCCCCATGGGAACCCATGGATGCTGATCTAGGTCGAGGGGCCCTTTTCCTGCCTGCTTCCTTTGGTGCCTCATTTCTAATGCAACAAAATAAACTACCACTACCAACCAGTCATCAACTCCAACATCCACATCTAGCCTTCTTATCGCTTGATGCCCTATATTATTTCAAGGGCCGTGTAAACACACAGTGGAAAAGAAAATGTAGGAAAGGCCTGCATGATCAGCAGAGGAGATTCACAAAGAGCCACACTCGGCACCTCCCCAAAGAAGCCCCACTGCGTAGAAGGCTTCAGGGGCACTTATACTTGTCTTATGGCTCATTTCCATCTGGGATTGCAAATCTGGCCTAAGGCTTCCTCATTGCTTCCGAACATCACTTCCACATAAAGATGCAGAGAGTTTAAACTGAACCAACACAATTCCTGAACATAGGTCCTGAAGGAAAGACAGCAGGTAGACAAATGCTACGGTATATACATTTTGGGGAGAGACCGGTCATGGTGACTGAAAGTGAAATACACAAAGCACCATCTGACTTTCCTTTTTGGTTTGATGCTTAATCACGAGGATCTTTTCCTCTTCGCTGGTTTGCAGGTTTCAGTACGTGAAACGAATCCCAATGTCATGGCACACATCCTGATGAGGCCTTAATCCCACAAGGTTTCTTTCCGGCTGGGTGTCTGCCCTGCTTGGTAAGACACAACTTAAACTTCACAGAAGGTACTTGTTGCAATATCTGCTAAATGAGAACCTGACTTTAATAAAAACATTTGAATATAAATCTTTTCTACGACTTTCTAGTTTTTCCTGTGTACCACATTTACAACAAGTTGTGCATTTTATAACTCTGCAGAAATCATAGATTCGGTGTGTCCGTGAATATTGGAGTCTCCTAGCAAAGATGGTTGCTTTGAGTCTATTTTGTAGGGTTTTTGAGATTTGTTGCCAAAAACGGTGATACCCATCCCACCGGGATGATTTGGAATCGACATGTGTGGTAGTAAAGGAATATTTGCTTCCTGATTGGATCCTGATGAGGGCAAGCTGGTCACGTGGCCAGTGCTCGTTGACCCACTGGCACTGCTCGGGGACCGGCTCTTGGGGGGTGGGCAGTGCTGGATCACTCTGGGAGGACCTGCTGGCTGAAAGTGGGCAGCTGGAAACGCTGCGTATCCAGGAGGTATTGGGTATCCATTGATGGGGATGAATCTCTGGTTCTGAGGTATTGGTGGGCCAATGAAACCAGCAATCTGGCCCTGTGGTGTAATACCCTGGCTCGGGAACATATAATTGGGATATCTGGGGTTACTGAGATTACTCACTGGGCTGGCACTAAGGGAGGTGGTCTGCGTGGTGGCATTTCCTCCTGACGGAGTCGTGGAGCTGGTGTGACTGGAGAGTCCCTCCCAGGACCGAAGCCGGACGTGAATATCTTTAAATCTTGGTCTCCTAGAAGGAATCTCATTCCAGCATTCTGTCATGAGGCTGTACATTCTGGGTGGGCAGTCTTCGGAGCAGGGTAACAGCTGTCGTTTTCTCACCATTTCGATCACTTCCTGGTTACTGAAGCCATAATAGGGCTGGAGTCCAAAACTGAAAATCTCCCACAAGACAACCCCAAAAGACCAGATATCTGAATCAGAAGAGAATTTGCCATACAGGATGGCTTCGGGGGGCATCCAGCGAATGGGCAGCAACGATTTGCTCTGCACCCTGTAGTAATCAGCGGAGTATATCTCTCTGGAAAGCCCAAGGTCTGAGATCTTCACGTGCAGCTGCTCTCCGATTAAAATATTGCGAGCCGCAAGGTCCTTGTGGACAAAGAAATGACTAGACAGGTATTCCATGCCAGCTGCGATCTGAATGGCAATGTGCAGAAAATCTCCGTGATCCAGGCTGGACTTCACAGTCCCATCTTCATCACTGCTACAGCCAACATCAGAGTGCGGGGACCGCATGATGAGGAACTCGTGGAGATCCCCCTGGTTCATATACTCAAAAAGCATGCACACAGGTTGTTCCTGAGTGACAGCACCTAGAAGGCAGACAATATTGGGGTGGTGGAGCTCGGCCATCAGGGACGCCTCCTGTTGGAAGTCTGTCCATTGCTGCGGGTTGTTATAGTCTTTTAAGGTCTTTATAGCAACCAACTGAGCATGGTCCATGCCTGGGAGATAGAGATGGCCCTTATAGATCTTTCCAAAGGCACATTCGCCCAATTCTTCCATAAAACGTACAGCAGAAAGGGGCAGTTCCTTAGCCTTGCTCTGTATGAAAGAAAGGAAAAGTGTGGTTTAAAATATTTCTTTTTTTGAAAAAAATTTTAATTGATTTTTAGACAGAAAGGAAGGGAGAGGGAGAGAGAGATAGAAACATCAATGATGAGAGAGACACATTGATTGGCTGCCTCCTGCATGCCCCCTACTGGGGATTGAGCCCACATCCCGGCATGTGCCCTGATTGGGAATAGAATCTGGGACCTCTTGGTCCATGGGACGGTGCTCACTCCACTGAGCCACACCAGCTGGGCTAAAACATTTCTTAAGACACCTTCTTGGCATCTGGAAGGAACGGGTGGAACATAGAAAGGTTCTATAAATTAGATTAAAATATTGTAGGTGTATACATTTTAAATAGTTGGCTGCAACTTAGGGGAGCCGTCATCGGTACCTTTCTGCCCATCACTCCCCAACTCACCCTTCTACACCCCTTGCTCCAACAATGGTTTCCTGCTGTTGCCTAGAGTCTCGCTACTCCCACTGTGGTCTTGGAACAGCAACATCAGCATCAATGGAAGCTTCCTACAAATGAGGCCTCCTGGGCCCACCTCTGACCCACTGAATGAGCATGTGCTTTGACCAGGCCCCGCGTGTTCCAGTGGACATCAGAGCACGAGAAGCACGGCTGCAGACGATACGGCCTTCATTCTTAGCCTGGCACTGGGAGTGTCCGTGATTTGGCCCTCACCTGCCTACCCTGGCTCCTCCTCTCTGTGATAGCATCACTGTAGTTCAACAGGCTTCCTTGCCGTCCACCCTAAACCACCGTGCACGTGATGGCCTAGTACCTTTATTCCTGCAATGCTCTCCTATTCTTAGGATATTGATTGTGTGAAAAGCAAGAGAAACCAAATGAAAGACTGTCCTCACAGTAGAGCTGGGGAGACTTGGAATGTGCTCCTCTCTGCTTATCGAATCCTTGCCTCCTCTGAAGCGTTCCCTGACCACTATGGTCTTGGCCTCCTCCGGAGTCCTTTGGCTTTATGGTCTGAATGCCACTACGTGCAAGAAGCAGGGTGGTGGCTGGTTACACGCATGACCGCTACAGCCAGCCAATCAGATTTGAATCCTGAGTTCTCCACTTACCAGCTGTGTGACCCCTGGTAAAATATTGAACCACCTCATGCCTCAATTCCTTTGTCTGTAAAATGAGATGATAATACTTGATACAATTTACTTATCTTGTAGGATTCTTGCGAACTTTTAATATGTTAGCATCTGTAAAGTACCCAGCATGCTGTCTGACACATGGTAAGTGCTACTTAACTTTGACTATTATTAACTTGCTGTATGTTTTGTCTTAATCAGATTTCAATGCCTTGCATTTCCCTTCATACCAATTGATATGCCTATGGCTTTGCCAGTGGGCTGTTGACTGACTGCCCTTAAAACAGACGGGGGAAAGCATGTGCCTCACAATAAAAATAAGTATTACATGGTGACATTTGATCTTGGCAGTAAATGTCTACCGGGTCCTGTGTTTTTCCTATTTTTAAAAATTCACCTCAAATCCAGCCTGACGTTTATTCTAATTTGTTAGGGAAGAAGTCATAAAAGCAATGCATTTGTACATAAACGGATTTTTGAAATAATCCCTGTACCTTAAATCTTTATTTTGGGGGAAAAGAATGCTGCTCTGCGGATCCCAATTGAAGCTGACAATGCTGCAAATCCATCTGGAATGCAGAGCTCTCCACATGGAGTTTAAAACAACAGTTTGGAAAAATAAGTAAAAAAAAACCCCAAAACCTTTCTCTAATCCAAATTCTACTAATTTAGAATTCATGATGATCGGCTCTGTTCTAGGCTGACATTTTCCAGGGCAAAAATGCCCTCTAACCTAATTATAAGTGTAAACAGACTTCCAGCAAAACACCCAGTAGGAAGGACAAAATGGAATTGAGGGTTTCGAAACATTAATTCTTCTCTGCAAATATTATTGCAAATAGGTCTCATTTATTTGTTCAAGCAGAGTTTATGGGGTTTGTATTTGAAAATACAGATCTTATAGGAAAGTTACTTCTGCTAAAACTAATAGTAATGCATTGCTTATCAGAGGTTATCAACCTGTGGGTCGCGACCCCTTTGGCGTTCGAACGACCCTTTCTCAGGGATCGCCTAAGACCATCCTGCATATCAGATATTTACATTACGATTCATAACAGTAGCAACATTACAGTTATGAAGTAGCAACGAAAATAATTTTATGGTTGGGTCACAACATGAGGAACTGTATTTAAAGGGCCAGAAGGTTGAGAACCACTGGCTTAGATATTTAGTAAATTAAAGCTTATTGATCCATTTGTTCATTACAGTACTGTTTGTAATGGCAAAAGGTTAGAAACAACTTCAATGTTTACCTAGAGGAGAAATCTGATTAATTACGGTGGAGCCAGTAAACAAAATATTATATAGAACAAATTAGGATTCTTTCTATATACTGATATGGAGAGAGCTCCAAAAGCCTATTGCTAAGTTAAATATAAAATGCAAAGCCCAGCCAGTGTGGCTCAGTTGGTTGAGCATTGTCACATGCAACAAGAGGTTGCTAATTGGATTCCCAGTCAGGGCACATGCTGGGTTGTGGGCTCAATCCCCAGTAGAGGGCATGCAGGAGGCAGCCAATCGATGTTCCTCCATCTCCCTCTCCTTTCCTCTCTGTGAAATCAAATAAAACATATTTTAAAATAAAATAAAAAGTAAAAAACAAAAAACAGTAATACTGTATTCTGCTTTTGTGTGAAAGAGGAGAAGACAAAGAATATATTCATGTGTCTTTGCATAAAGAAATGATGCTCAGGAAACAACAGTGGCACAGAGGTGAGAACTAGGAGGAGGGGACAGAGGTGGAAGGTTTTTTTACTTCGTGCCTTTTTATTCTTTTAAAATTTTGAACCAGGCAAAATATGTTACCAATTCAAAAAAGTATGTCATTAAAAAAAAAACATATGACCAATCTTTCCATCAGACTGAATCAGATAATTTCTTCTGCAATCATAGGCCCATCCACTATTTTCCATTTTGCTTATAGGGGCTGGGTTCTTGTGGGCGCTATGGAGTTTCTTTGGGAGAATAGCATGTGGGGGACGGGAAAAGGAACCCACTGAACCAACCCTACTGTTTTCTCTTGCTGCACTCAGATGACTTTGCTTTTGTGACAAGACTGAGCCAAAGGGATTTTTTCCTGCAGGACATTAAGACTGAGATTTCCATCAGAACGTTTCCTAATGATGTAACTGAATCCAATTTATGGGAAGGTCCCTGGAATGGCATAGAAAATGTTACTTTTTTTTTAAATCTAAACAGGATCCTCTGGCTTTTGGTGATAGAGAAGAACAAGGGACTGAATAATACACTTCTTTTGAGGGAAAATGGGAATTAGGAACTAAACCCAAGGAATAGTAGACTGATATAATGAGGAATTAGAACTACTCCTCCCTCCTGCCACTGCTGAAATTAACCCATAGGCAGGGTGATGTAATTCAACTCATGTGACTTTGGGCTCATGCAAACTGGAATTCGCATCTTGGACTTGTTGCTTTCTATTAATAGGTAATACTCATACAGCATGGACTATGTGCCAGACACTGTTCTAAGCACTGAACAAATATTAACTCATTTAATACAACAGTCCTGTGGTGTAGGCCCTATATATTAGCTGGTTGGCCATGGGTGAGTTTCTTAACTTTTCTGAACCTCTATTTCATAGCTATGAAATAATATAACATCTACCTTCCATGGTTACAGTAGGGATGAGATGCAACAATGTATGAAAGCAACTTCACCTTTTAAGTTCTCTTTAATCAATCTTACTTTTCTTATTAGGGAAGTCATGTAAGAAGTGGAGTAACTACAAATGATTTCTAGACAGTCTTCTGTAATGTCTTCTATTAAAACAATATATGTTTCCTCTTGTTAATATTTCTCTGTTGTCCTATAGTTGTTAGTGTTCTTTAAAAAAAAAGTCTTTAAAAAAATGACAGAGACTATATTTGGAGCCTGAGGATGGGTGATGAAGATGGAGGGACAAGAACCCGTGTGGCAGAGCGGATGGTGGCAGATGGGGAAAGCGAGCGAGCAAGCCAAACTTCAGGGGCTTGGAAGAGAAGAGGACAGGACGGCGGCACCAGCCGGACACGTGGCCACTGGGGCTTCATGACTAAGGAGCCTGCCCACAGTCCCCTACACTCAGGTGGCAAATGAGCCATTTTACAGGTAAAGAAAGAGGCTTTCAGGAGTATCAAGACTTTGCAGGGCCCAAAAGAGCTACACTCGTGCGTGCAAGGCCTTCTGCCTTGGGCCCCGCCATTCTGTCTGAAACCAGAGAAGCCTTCTGGCCGGGAATCCCCGTGGGCGGGCCTTGGCAGGTCTCTGACGGCTCCGCCTGGGGCCTGACGCCGTGCGGGGCTGTGGGGCCAGCCTTCAGTGTGTGGTCACTCGGTGGAGTTAGAATGGTTCTGCCTCGCTGTTCAGACACACAAGAGAGTCCATTTCCACCCAAAGTGTGTCTTGCCATATCTTACCGATACCTGCTGGGTCACCGAGCACAGGGTGTCAGCTCTGCTCCAGCCTGGAACAGGGAGGAGGAGGGGTTCGCCGGAGCTAGTCAGAGCCACATGTGGGGGTGTGCTTTGGAAAGAAGCACAGAAAGCAACGAACATGGCAGATTTCACAGAATCTTTCCTGCAAACACCTGTGCTGCAGCCGGCATGGAAGTGCCCAGAAAAAGCCGGCTCGGAGCTGGGTTTCAGGGGAACGATTTACACAGTGATTTGCATTTTTTAAATGCTCGAGTTACTTGGTACAAATGAGTCTTAACTACAGACTCATTTTCAAATTTCACATAAATCCTGAACTAGTTAAAAAATCATAAAAACCCTTAAAGAAGCAGCCAGTAGATGTACGGTCACGGCAGGAAATTAGCTGTATTGTTGGGGAACAGATGGTTTACATTATACAAACCCCTTAGGCTAAACTTGTTTAGGTCTGGCATATTGTAAATTATATTTTAGTAATGAAAGTGAAATGACCTCTGCTTGACCTCCAGTGGGGTTTGTCTGTTTGAACCAATGTAGTGGAAAACTATGAAAGAAAATGAAGTCATAAAGTTTTGGCAGTTCAATTTTGGCTCATTTCAAGTTAAGGGGTTATAAATCTGTTTAGTTTCTGTTTGACAAGTATTTGTCATACAGGGATGTACAAAATGTAGAGAAGTGTAAAATACACACGAGGCACGGTGCCAAAGTAAACCCAGTACAAAGGGAGACTGGAATGAATAGGGTCCCAGGCTCCTATCTCTTTATCACTCCCTCCATTAGTTGAATGACAAGATGGGCTCGGTTTATTATACGCTGTAAGGCAATTAAGTACCTTAAAACTGAAACAGGCTTTCAGTTTAAATGTTAACATTTTTACTTCTCGAAAGTAAACACACATCTGCCCCAGTGCGCTTTTAAAAATTATATAATTTGGGGTGGGGGAGAGAAAAATCAAAGCTGATGTAGAAGTTGATACGTTAGTCTCCAATCCGATTATGCTTCTTCCCTTAGAGCAGTGGTTCTCAACCTTCCTAATGCCGCGACCCTTTGATACAGTTCCTCATGTTGTGGTGACCCCCAATTTCATTGTTACAAATTGAACATAATTAAAGCACAGTGATTAATCACAAAAACAATATGTAATTATATATGTGTTTTCCGATGGTCTTAGGCGACCCCTGTGAAAGGGTCGTTTGACCCCCAAAGGGGTCGAGACCCAGAGGTTGAGAACCACTGCCTTAGAGCAACTGGGGGGAGAACACTGGAGAGGCAAGTCCCTTAGATATGAGTCAGATGTGAGTATGACAGGACTGTCTCAATGGCTGATGCTGATGGCTTCTTTCACCTGAGTGCTGAATACGAAGTGGAGACATGTGAACCTTCTAGAATACATGAACCTGAGATAGGAAAGCAATGGGTCATGGGGTAGGGTTTTTAAAAATTCCAATTATGTAGGTGGCAGGTGGATGAGGAGGACAGACTCGGTGATTTTATCTCTTTCCACCTTCGGGAAGTTACACCTTAGGTGCTAATACATTTGAAATGACTCCTCTGGGTGACAGGGCTTACTGCTAACCTTCCATTTCCTGCTTACCCCACGTAAGTGATTACCACCGGAAATGAGGGGAGAATTGTGTGAAGGCCACCTACATTTGTGTGCAGCAGGGGTCCCCTCTGTGACTTTTGGCCTCTAACCTGAACAGGGTATGAATATTCTACTTTTGAGTCTTACTTGAAGCCGACACACAGATAAAAAGCAGAGCTACATTCTCTGGGACAGGAAGGTGGCTCCAATAGCAAGGGGTGAAAAAGAACTGAAGTTCATACTCATGCAACCCACCCCGGCCCCTCCAGGTCCTGTGCTGGTTCCTTTCCTATTCCCAAATGCCCCACGACTGCTGCCCTTTTACAAATCTTCCTTGCTCTACATTTGCTGAACTAGCTGGACACAAGTGTCTGTAGGAGAGCAGGTTCCGCATGATAGCATTGGTCCTCAGACCCCTCAGAGGAACAGTGAAGCAGATCCGGGCCCTACTGAAACCACAGGGGTAACCTGGGTACCAGGAGGACACTCCTAGGTCCTTTTTCTCTTTGGAAGCACAGTTTCCTCCGAGATCGGTACTGCTTGGGGACTTACTTGCTCTGTGAAGCTCAAATACTGACTAGCATCCTCTATATCAGAGCAGGTATTGGAACCTCCTCGGGCCCCGGGGGGGCGGGGTTTGTTAAAACACAGTGCTAGGCCCCACTCCCAGAGTTTCTGATTCCGAAGGTCAGAGAGTCTGCATTTCTGACAGGTTCCCAGGGATGAGGGTGAACCCACATGGAGGCTTCACGTGGAGAATCGCTGGTGCATGTGCCTGTGCCTGGGTGTGGGTCAGACAACGGCTTTGTGATCTGGGTGCCTGCTCCTTGCCTGATGAATGACCACAGTGTGTCTGAAGCACCTGGTTGAGCAACTCTGACTTACACAACACAGAGAACGTAATACTCTCTTCAGAAGATGCTTTGGAAATGCCTGCGAGAGAAAAATGTAGGGCCCACTGACTAGTACTGACTGGGCTTATATTCTGCATGGCTACCGTCTTAGCAAGAGTCATTGAAATATAAGTCACTCTATAGCTTGGGCCACAGCATCAGTTTATTTTCTTCGCATGTGCAGCCAATTGTGTGGGACATATTTTAATAGCTGTTTGCATCAGTCAGCTGATAGTGTAAATACTATATACCAAAAGAGTATCCATACAGAATATAATACGTCCTCGGGTTACGTCAGAGATCCGTTCCTACGGCGCGACATAACGCGATTTTCGCCATAAGTCGGAACCCACCTACATAAGCACCTACGTTACTCACATGGAGCACATACACAGCAGGAATGAAGTGAAACAGTAAAAAAAATGTAAAAGAAAGATCACAATTCCTGACCTTTACTTGTGGTAAATAAATAATAAAAAACATAAAGCACATGTGTACATATGTCGAAATGACGGAACTTTTTAAAAAAATAAATAAATGGGAGATGGCGACGTAACCACGAAAAGACGTCGTTGAGTCCAACGTTACCCAAGGACTGCCTGTAGTATATTAGCCATGCAAGAACCGAGTAGAGAGGGTGCAGCGCCTATCCTAGATGCTTGCCATCTGAGGTGAATACTAGGTAGCATGTATTGAATACCGACCATGTGCAAGACACTGAGATCATAATAATAGCTATGATTTTTTTGGAGTGTTTATGTGCTATGCTACGAGTACTTTATGCACAGTAACTCATTTCATCCTTACAACAACCCTATGAAATTGGTCACTGTGACTATAACTCCCATTTTACAGATGGAGAACCTGAGGATCAGAATAGTTAAGTGATCCCACAGTTACTAGGTTGTAAATTCGGATTCCAGAGTCTCTTCTGAATGACTACACTACAGTCCCTTGTCTGCTCTCCAGGTGCTTAATGCATCAATTCATTTAATGCATTGTGATGAGGATCACAGCCCTGTGACATTTACACTATGATTTCTCCATTTTATGGGTCAAAAAAAAAATCAAGGCATTCCCTGGTTAAGTAGCTTGCCTAAAATAGCACCACTGTTAAGTGGTGATGTCAAGACTCAAATCCAGCTCAGCCGGTATGGCTCAGTGGTTGAATGTGGACCCGTGAACCAGGAGGTCATGGTTCAATTTCCGTCAGGCTTCAGGCTCTATCTCCAGAAGGGGCGTGCAGGAGGCAGCAGATCAATGATTCTCTCTCATCATTGATATCTCTCCCTCTCTCTCCCTCTCCCTTCCTCTCTGAAAACAATAAAAATATATATTTAAAAAAGAGACTGAACTCCAAACATGTCTGACTCCAAAGCTGGCGTATTTTTCTGGGAAGAAGTGACAATTTTCATTCAACCCTCAAAGGGGTCCATAATTTAAAAAGCATGAAGCCCGCTGGTATAGAAGTGGAACGTCTATGAGCAACTGCTCTCTGGTCCCTGATGGAGACCTTACTCTAGACCAGTGGTTCTCAACCTTCCTAATGCCGCGACCCTTTAATACTGTTCCTCATGTTGTGGTGACCCCCAATTTCATTGTTACAAATTGAACATAATTAAAGCATAGTGATTCATCACAAAAACAATATGTAATTATATATGTGTTTTCCGATGGTCTTAGGCGACCCCTGTGAAAGGGTCGTTCGACCCCCAAAGGGGTCGCAACCCACAGGTTGAGAACCGCTGCTCTAGATCATCTGCTGTCTCTACGTTTGACTGGAATAAGTGAGCTGAACTTTTCAACAGCAGCCTTTGCCTGAATTGGGCACAAGAGCCCTAGAGAGCATATGACATTGAGATTTAAAAAAAATTTTTTTTTTAGTATCTGGACTTGGCTGTTGACAGGAATCTGTTTTACTCCAAAGCCGATTCTCCTTTCTTGTGCATTTTACTGGCTCTTAGGTAAACAGTGTTCGAATTGTGAAACAATTGACTCCACTCATAAATGGAAATGATTACATTTTACAAGCTTAAAGGCCACAACCATTTTATTTTAGGAGGTTATGGACATTTTCAAAGACTGCAGTCAAACTAAGTGCCTCTTGGCTTATGCAAGCAGATTCTAGAGGGAGTTTCAACCAATCGTTTGCCACATTTGCTCAGAGTTCAGCGGCACTTCTCTGGAAGTGATTTAACATCAGAAACAGTTCTTTTCTCTGTAACGTAGCTTTCTAATAGTTGGTTTGAATGTCTGGTGGCGACCAGGGCTGGTTCTGTGGTGGAGTTGCTTTGTAATGTCAACGGGAGAGATTCTGTTCTCCTGGAAAGAGGCAGCGCAGATGCCAGTAATTTTAGTGTCAGCTGGTGCCATCGCGGGCCTGCCGTGGGCCTGTGTGTCTCAGTCAGCCCCCAAGTTGAAGCAATCGGGTGAAATGGGCAAGAACCATTGGAGCTCTGGACCTGGGCCTGCCCGGGTTCGAGTCTTGGCTCTATCACTTACTAACTGTGTGACTTTGGGCAAGCTCTTAAGTCTCAAGCCTCGGTTTCCTCACCCCACAACTCAGGCTCAAATCAGTACCTACTTCCTAGGGTTATTATACAGATTCTGTTGAGATAATGGGTGTGAAGCTCTTCAGCTTGTTCGTAAGACCCGTTCATAATAGAGCCATGTGTAATACTCACTCTCCCCGCCCTCATTACCAGACTGTCTCCACCTGATGGGCTTCATCCAGGGTGTGAACTGGGTGTGGGACAGTGGATTGGTGCTAACTGGATGGGCACGAGGAACACCCTGTGTGCTTCCCTCCCCTCTGTCCTCACCCCCGGGAATGCTGTGGGCTGCGGCGCCTGCAGCTTCCCCTTCGACCCACATGGCCCTGCACAGTATTTGGTAGTTGATTAAAAAGTTTGTGGTTGTTCATATTATTGCATTAACAAAAGTAAAAGTAACTTCTAGCTGATGAGTACCTGTGAGGTGCCAGACATACTCCCTTGAAGTGCTAAAAACATCTCTTTTAGAGCAGATTGGTGGTTGCCAGAGGGGGTGGGGTGCAGTGCGGGTAAAATGGGTGCAGGGAGTCAAAAGGTACACACTTCCACTTATAAAATAAATAAGCCGAGGGGAGGTAATGTACAGCGTGGAGACTATCATTAATAATACCGTATTGTATATTTGAAAGTGGCTAAGAGAGTAAATCTTACAAGTTCTCATCACCAGAAAGTAAACTTTTGTTACTATGTATGGTGAGGAATGCTCACGAGACTTGGGGTGATCATTTGACAATATGAACAAATATCGAATCATGCTGTTTACACCTGAAACTACTATAATGTTGTATGTCAATTATATTTCAATAAAAAAATTTAAAATATCTCTTTTAAGTACTATTTTTATCCTTGCTTTATAAGTGAGAACAAAAAGGTTCAAAGTACTCGCTTAAGATCTCATAGCCAGTAGTAAACGACGGAGCCAATATTTGTGATCATATCTCTCTGCCTCTACATGCTTGCTCTTTGAAGTATGTCATACTGCCTCCCAGAAAGAGACTAAGAGAAAAATGTGGCTGCAAAGGTAAGTTAGGGCCAGAGAGTCTAGACTCTAGGGTGCTGGGAGAGAGAATTTTATAACTTGAGATTGGTCCTTCCAGAATCATTATATTGAGTGGGAGCTCAAGTGATGCCAGAGATGAAGTCAGCATGAGAGAGCAAGAAAGAAAAAGAGGACTGGCAAACATTAGAGGATGCTCCCATTTAGGGAATTATGGGAAGAACCAGGGAAGGAAACAGGAGGAGATAGGAGGAAAGCCAAGAGAAAAAGTATTTCAAGATGGTGGTTAAGAGTATCAAATACTCCAGAGAAATGAAAGAGGATGAAGCCTGGAGAAGAAGGTCACTGGATGAAATGACATCACTGGAGATTCCAAGGAGGTCCCTGTCAAAAGAACAATGAGCTCAGAGGCCTGGGAGACAATGGCTTTAAGGGAGTAAGTGGAGAAGTTGCTGAGGACATTTCAGTGCCAAGTAGCGGGACACAGTAGGCCTTTTAGGTGGAAGGAAGCATCTTGCTGGCAAAACGGACAGTCCCGGAGAATATAATCTGGCAAAATGGACAGGCCCGGAGAATATAATCATGAGTCAGGAGGAGAGATGAATTGCCTTTGGAAGAGAAGAAACAGAGAAGCTGGCTAGAGATGAGGTTAAGTTGAGAAATAAAATACAGCTACCAGCTTCAGAAAGCTAGGCAAATCCAGCTTCCTCCCCAGTGTTCCTCACATCAGCCAGGAGCAGCAGGAGTTTGACCCACAGGCCAACTCAGGCTTTGGCCATAGCCCTCCCTCAAGCCCACGCTTCTTTGTCCCTCATTCTCAAACTCCTCCATCCCTTCACCTCTCTGTGAGCCTAAATCCCATGCAGTGAGTCACAGAGGGAAGGACAGGACATGGTTCACCCTCAGCTCTGCCCCTTCCTGACTCTCAGGGGAGCACATTCCACAGCTTTTCTCCCTTAAAAGCACCGTTAGCGACTGCTCTGTTTTTCAGACACATGGGAGTTGGTAGGGTCCAGGGAGAGAAAGGAATTATGGAGAAGGGAAGTTAGGGCTTATAGGCTTCTCAGATGTGGCTTGCTTTCCATCATTCTTTTAAAGAGCACCTAGTCAGCTTGGCCGGCGTGGTTCAGTGGTTGAGTGTCTACCTCTGAACCAGGAGGTCACGGTTCATTTCCCAGTCAGGGCACATGCCCAGGTTGCAGGCTTGATCCCCAGTGTGGGGCGTGCAGGAGGCAGTGATCAATGATTCTCTCTCATCATTGATGTTTCTATCTCTCTCTTTTTAAGTAAAAAAAACACCCAGTCAGATTGTAAAATCGTAATGCCTCCTTCGTTCATGCATTGCTGGAGTACTCATCAGGAGATTTTAAAGATGGAAACGATAGGCGATTATCTAATCCCACCCAATGGCTTGAAATCTCTGGCTGAACAAGAGAAAATAAAAATACACAGTCCTTTACAATGACATGAACACAGCCTGCCACTTCTCTGAGCAGTGGAGACCTCTGACACTCAGAGAGGCTTCTCAGAGCCGCAGGGCAGCTAGGGGTCAAGCCAGGGAGAGCATCTTCATTTCCCAACTGTTCAAGGCTCCGAGTGAAGATGCCGCTCTGGTCAGGCCGCTGGCTTCCGTTCCCCACAGATCCGAAGGAAACTCGGCCTCATCAAAAGTTTTAACCATCACCTCTCTGGGGACTCACGCCAGGTCCTGTCAGCTAGTCTGTCTGCGGAGGCCTAGTGTCCACCCTGAAGGGCACGGATTTCTCATCTCCCAGAGGAGCCTCTCCTAATCCAAACACTCAGGCGGATAGTAGCAGCTTGGCAAGTGCAGAAAGATGGAAACAGAGAGTGTGAACCCTGAAGGGCACATTCATGTGGATAAATAAGAAGGAGAAATAAGAATAAGGCCTGCCTCCATCCTTCCTTCCTTTTTCATCCCAGCCGGCAAATATCCTTTTGATTTTATGCTGGAAGGTGTTTGTTTTCAGGACTTTTTCCTCCTCCATTCTTATGTGTGTCCCTTCCTTTTAGATTTTATAGGTACTGGAATATTTATGTGTCGGTGACCTTTGAAAGCAGCTTCAGAGATTGGCTGTTTACAGTTAGGAATTTTTTCTAAGGTCTACAAAGCCCTTTGTGCTTTTTCCAGGAAAGGCACTCAATAAGAACCAAAACAAACAACTGCACAACTCAAATCTGATTGGAGCCAAATCTCTTAGGAGAGTAAGAAAAAAAAAGTCTGCATTTGTTTCTGCTGCTTCTTCCCTCCAGCCCCCACCCCCTCCTCAACCCAGTCAAATCTGCTTGAGTCGTTGCTGCTTCCCGTCAGGTTCAGAATTGCTTGTGAGATGTTTATGGCTACATTGGAAACCTTGTGTTGGAAAACATCTTGACACTGGGAGATTTTGCAAGACACAATTTAAAAATGGCCCCAAAATGATGAAAACAATACTCACATCGCCAAGTCTTTGGGAAAATTTATCCCAGGATATTTAACATTTGTCTCTATGACCATGGAGGATGGAGGACTATTTTTGCTCTGGCCAAATTCCACATGACAGACTCCACCATTGAGGCTTACAACTGTTATTCAGGCCAATAAAAGATTTGTCACAACTGGGGTGATGCCTGTGGTTAGTGTTCAACTAGAACTGACCAAATGGAATCCCATTTAGTTGTTTGCCTGGCCTCCCACTCCCTCTTCCCGGTATCATTTGTTCTGCAAAAACGTTTTCATGGGGTCAGGTAAGTGGAAGGGCTTTGCCTGGAGTTGAAAAGTCCTATATTCACATTTTGTCTCTTTTCATTACGAGCTCTTTGACCTTGGGCAAGTTAATCAGTTTGAGTCTTGGTTTCCCCTGCTTGTACAAGAGTGATAATAATACCCTAACTATAATAATAAAAGTGTAATATGCTAATTAGACCAGACAGCTGAACAAACTTCCGGATGTCATTCCGGACGTCCTTCTGGATGAAGCTGCGGCAGCCGGTGCCAAGGCAGAGGTGGTTAGGGGTAATCAGGCAGGCAG
This sequence comes from Myotis lucifugus, assembly GCF_000147115.1. NCBI lineage: Eukaryota > Metazoa > Chordata > Mammalia > Chiroptera > Vespertilionidae > Myotis > Myotis lucifugus. The sequence goes on along the minus strand of NW_005871111.1, from coordinate 3,072,293 downwards.
GCCAGTGGTTAGGGGTAATCAGGCAGGCAGGCAAGGTGGTTAGGGGCGATCAGGCAGGCAGGCGAACAGTTAGGGACGATCAGGCAGGCCGGCCAAGTGGTTGTGGCAATCAGGCAGGCAGGCAGAGTGGTTAGGGGCAATCAGGCAGGCAGGTGAGTGGGTAAGGGTGATCAGGCAGGCAGGCAGAGTCATTAAGGGTGATCAGGCAGGCAGGCAGAGTGGTTAGGGGAGATCAGGCAGGCAGGCAGAGGTGTTAGGGGCGATCAGGCAGGCAGGCAGAGGTGTTAGGGGCGATCAGGCAGGCAGGCAGAGGTGTTAGGGGCGATCAGCCAGGCAGGCAGAGTGGTTAGGGGCAATGAGGCAGGCAGGCAGGTGAGCAGTTAGGAGCCAGTGGTCCTGGATTGTGAGAGGGATGCCCGACTGCCACAGGGATCGGGCCTAAACTGGCAGTTGGACATCCTCCATGGGGTCCCAGATTGCGAGAGGTTGCAGGCCTGGCTGAGGGACCCCCCCCCCCCTGCCCACATATTTCATGCACCGGGTCTCTAGTCTATAATAATATAAGGGTAATATGCTAATTAGACCAGACATCTTCCGGATGTCATTCCAGACATCCTTCCTGATGAAGCTGGGGCCAGAGGGAAGCCAGCCTGGGTCCCGGGTGCCTGCCAGTGGCCAGAGGAGGGAAGCCTGGGTCCTGAGTGCCAGAGGGAAGCTGGTGCCAACAGCCCAGGTCCTGGGTGCCTGAGGGAAGCTGGTGCCGGCAGCCCAGGTCCCGGGTGCTGGAGGGAAGCCGGTGCCAGCAGCCAGGGGAAGGAAGAGGTACTCTTGCACAAATTTTCATGCATTGGGCCTCTAGTCTTCTATAATAGATGTGAGATAACAAGGGTAAAAGCTCCTGATATAGTTCTGGACAATTCTATCAATCAACAAATAGTAACTTTCTCTATGCCACAAAGCTCTCTGAGATCTTTACGTGAAAGACTGCATAAAGCCAAAACATTGTGCCTGTTGGAGATCACGTGTTGCAAAAGAAACATTCACTAAAAATGAAATTGAGTTGCAGATGGAGGTTGACGGACAAAATGGATAATCCTCCCACATGGAAATGACTTTCCCCCGGCTCCTGCCATGGCAACGAGGATCCCACCTCTCCAGGGTGGTGGCTGCACAGTGAATGCTGTAACCAGACTGGGTCTCTCTCCCACTCAGAGTTCTGGTGTCTCTAAGGCTCCTTAACATTTAATAACAGAAATGACAGGGAAAGATTCCCATAGAACTAAGACTATTGCGCTAGAAGTTTAGAGTCATGGTATATACAAGAGGTCAACTAGGTGATACTTCATGAATGTATAACAATATTAACCCCTGCATTTTCTTCTACTACCTTCGCAAAGATTAAGTGGAAGGTTTCATAACATGTACTAGAGGCCCAATGCATGAAATTCATGCAATGGTAGGCTTTCACAGCCACAGCGGCTGCCTCGATCCCTCCCTCGCAGCCACGGCAGCTGCCTTGATCCTGTGGCTGCAGCCCCGGCTTCATCCACATCCAGAAGGACGTCTGGAACCACCGTTCGGTTTATTTGCATATTAGACTTTTATTATTATAGATGATGTACGTAAGTCGGCTATCAAGCAGGTAGGATGTCAAAGGAGATGAACCTCTACCACATCTGTCCCCCAAGTCACTTAGTGAACTCTAGTTTCCCGGGTCTGTGGTTTGTTTGTTTCCCCCCTCCCTATGGTAAAAATTCACACTTAAGAGAACAGTGGTTTTGTTTGGGAAATAATACTTAAAATGAATTGTTAGCATTAAAGAAACCTCAAAACCTTACCAACACATATGACTTTACAATACAAACATGCTAAGACCTTTTAAGTTAAAAAATCCAATTGCAAAGCACAATAAAATCAAATGAGGGCTGTGTGTCAGTCACAATTATGCTACTCTACTTATTGTATAAAAGGATTAGCTAAGTGAGTGTGAAGTGTGAAGACATTTTTTCCTAAAACTTTGTTAAAAGTGACGTAGCTTCTGTTTATGAGGGTCAAAAAATAATATGACCTCCAACCCACAGAGAAGATAAATATTTGTCAAACAAATGAATGAGTGTTCCTTTGGAGTTGCACTAAGAAGAAAAGACAGGCTTTTGGATGCAGAATCTTAGAGTATGTAAATGAAATCTCTTTGCCGAGGCCTGGGATTGAGGGGCTGGCTTTCCGGAGAGAAAGCCTCTGCTGTATTTCAGCTCCAAGACATGGAGCATGTGCTCCTTGAAGGCAAGGGCCAGTGACCCTGGGTTCCGTGCCAGGACCTCAAGCAACCCAAGTGTTGAAAGATGTGGAGGAACAGCTAAAAAGAAGTGGGCTGCTTTAGCACAGACAGAGGCTAAGGCGAGCTGCCATTAAACAACATTGAAAGATTTTAGGAAAGATAACGTTTCTCTTAAAATACACATAAACCAAAGAGAAAGGGACTTAGGTGAGGCGTAAAAAGGATATCTTTTCTTGTTGTGACACATAAAATTTGCTATTAAAAAAAAAATTTTTTTTTTGTTAATCCTCACCTGAGGATATTTTTCCATTGATTTTTAGAGGGAGTGGAAAGGAGGGGGAAAGACACAGAGAGAGAACAACAATTGGTTGCCTCCCATCGATGACCTGGGGCCGGGTATAGAGCTTGCAAGTGAGGTACATGCCCTTGACTGGAATCGAACCCATGACCCTTCAGTCCATGGGTCAACACTCTATCCACTGAGCAAAACCAGCCAGGGCAAATTTTGATATTTTTAAGTGTACAGTGTAGTGGTGATAGGTACGTGTACATTGTTGTGCAATAAAAAGGATTGACAGTGAATAATGTTGGCTCTCTCTCTTTCTCTCCCCGCCCCCCGCCCCCAGCCCTCCCCACTCTCTCCACCTCTCTACCTTTCTTCATCTCTCTTTCAGTTTGATTGGAAGAGTATGGAATTTCCTTCTTGGAGATTTTTAAAACAGCTGAGTCCTGAGGGGCTGGGAGAGATGGCCTCCTAAGGATTCCTTCTCAGCCAAACTGTGTGGGGAGGCAGCGGTGTGGCCCAGCACTGAAGTGGACACACTGAGGAAAGAATGTGCAAGCTGCCTCGGACGCAGTCAGAGATGCATGGCTGCCTGCAAACGAACCCCAGCACTTGTGAACCTGAGTCTGCGTCATTTGACTTCTAAACTGGGGAGGGTTATAAGTTTGCTTTAACCCGAAACTGACATCATAAATGCTGCCGCGCTCTGCTCACTTTACCTTGGGCTTATACGCGTTCAGCATCGACATCTCCACGTTCTGACCTCGGACGTGCTTGGGTTGCCTCTGCACGGGCGGCGACGAGGACTTCTGGTTGTTGCGGCAGACACAAATGAAGAAGAAGAGCAAGGCGATGGCCAGGGGAATCGCCACACTCGGCACCAGAATGTACAGGATTTCCATCTTATTCTTCTCCTTGGAATCCTTCGAATCTGGGTGCAGAAATAAAAATTTCAAAGAAGAACAAAAGTTATACAAGTTCCAATACCATGTATACTATTACATTGCCTAGTTTAAAAGGACCTCCTATTCTTTTATACACACAAGTCCACTGTGAGAAAAAAAAAGAACCGTTGCTTATTACAATTTGTTTCCATCAAACCTTCAACATAATTTATTGAAGTTTAAAAGTTTAAAGTTCAAACGTTTAAAAATTGCAGAGGGAAATTATAAAGGCTTTGCATGTGTGTGGGTCCCCCTCTGAGGCTGCCTCTCCCTAGCATCAGACCTGCTTTTCTCTCACACCTTAAAAGTTAAACGCCAGGTGAATGGACTGTATACATCCATGAGCATTAATGTGGACCACAGGGCTCTTCTTCCATTGGCCGCCAGCCCAGATCAAACACCGCGACCTAATGTTCCAGAAATCATGCCATTGTCTGGGCTTGTTTGGACACACAGGGCCAGTCCTGCATCTTCCAGAGTCAACATCACTAAAGAATCCTGGCCCAGTGTCCACAAACCCAATGGCCTGAGAATATGGGGACCCGAAGGCAGGGCCAGCTCGGTCTCTGATGAGCTGTGTGACCCTGAATAAATCACTCACCCCTCTGGGCTTTTCTTGTCCGCATGCACCAAGTATGTATTTTGGATAGTGTCTATCATTCCCTCCCGTGAGGCACCATTGTAGAACTTGATACTTTTTTGAAACCCAAGAATTCTTCCTAAATGGTTTCATATGAACTCAATAATTATGAGTGGTAACACTTTGAAGTGTATTTTTGAAATCTTATACACCCACTGTACCTACTGTTGCTTGGGAAAGAACGTAATACAGAGAGAAGGACCTTAAGCATACATTTCTTTTTATTGGTTTGAGCCTGGCCTTTAAAACTAAGTACTTTAAAAACAACAACAACAACACAACAACTAAGTACTTTGGGCATATATTATCATTAACTAATTATTTGACTGATAAAGCAAACAAGAATTATGGGACAGCTTTTATAGGGGTTGCATAATACATGCCCTGATCACCAATAACCTCATCAACTATCTTGCTTTAAGAAAATCCAAAGTGTGGCAATAAAGATTGACACAAAATTCAGAGATGACTATTTACTTAACAAAAGAATTAATCAATCATCCATCCACTCATTCTCCCACTTGTTCAGTAAGTCAATAAACCAAAGCGACTACTGACAAGCACTCTTCTAGTGTCTGGGAATACAAAATTAACTTGGACATGTCCTTTGCCCTCAAGGAACTCATGGGCTAGTCAGGAAAACAGAGAAAAGATAAATACAATACGCTGTTGGAAATGCTAGAAGGGAAGTATGAATACAGTGGTGAAGAGTCCCCCAAAGTCCCTGTAAACAGTGAGCTTCCCTCGTACATATAAATGGGAATATACTTGCACGCACCTTCTTTGGGAACCTGTGCTTCAGTGAGATAGAGCACTAATCCCATCATTTTCTCTCCACATAAACAGAATCAAGACAAGAAGTTCAGAAGGAGCACCCAAATCTGGGTGACGGGACTGCTCTACGGGTTAACCCTCAGAGGGCTTGGGGAGGGGTAAAATCTGTTTAAAACTAAGTCTTAATATTTATTGAGTATCTTACTATTATGAACAGGGGCCAGGTAATGTTCTAAGCACTTTTCATTAACTCATTCATTTTACCCTCATAACCAATCCCAGGAGCCAGGTGCCATCCTTATCTCCATTCTTACAGGTGAGGAAGCTGAAGGGCAGAGTGGTTAAGTAACTTGCCAAGGACATGCAGCTAGTAATTCAAAGCTGGGACTCCTCCCCTGTGGTCTTGTTTCACAGCTCCTGCTCTAGCCACCACACCACACGGCCAATAGTTTGAGAATGGCTGCTGTTGCGCACCTGCTTTCTCATGGGAGGGTTTCTCCTGCTTCGCGGAAGTAGGAAGGACGAGCGAGGCCTGAAATGTGGGGAATGACAGTGAAGCTTTGCCAGACGTGCTACTTTAGAACTCCCCACTGTATACACTGTGGCAGGTAAACATAACCCAGGCATCTCTGGGAGGCCATTCTAATCATTCTAGCCATTAGGAACTGGTCTCTTTTGTAACAAGTGTGTCTGCATGTGGGTGGGTGGGTAGACAGAAAAAAATCACATGGAAGAGTGTCTACCACAGGGCCCACCAGATAGACAGACAGACAGATAGATAGATCTCGATCATCAATCCAGCTATCCAGCTATCCTCTTTAGAAACAGTGTAGCAGAATGAAGGACATGTATGTTTTAGAGTCAGAAACTCTACACACTGCCTTTGTCGTTATCTACGTAACCTCCGTAAGGCATTAGCTTCTCTGAGCAAACCCATCTGTAAAACGGCAATGTTAATGCCTATTTCATAGAATTGATATAAACAATAAATGGAGTAACAGTGAAAGTGTCTATTCTATACCTGTTACAAGTCAATCCCTCAATATTTACCCCTTATGCTTAGAGTAGGAAATGATGCAGGAATGAAAGCTTTGGGCTGGGGATTTTAAATAACCTTAAGCAAGAAACAGCCTCTCTGACCTCCATCTCCTCATTTGTTCAGTCTTATTTGGTTCACGTGAGAGATAACGTTCACGAAAGAATCTCGGAAAATTGAAAACTGCCATGCAGTTGTGGGGTGCTATGATTATTAACACTATAAAACACTTTCATATTTGTCAGTACCACAAAGGGAGAAATCCCTCTTGTTATTCTTGGATTCTCAGTGAAATCATTATGAGGGTAACGATTACAAAAGAAATGAAGCTCATTTAGTCCTAACGTAACGCTAGTCATTTTTTTCTGGCCCGGAGTTTTTACAACAAGGGAAAGCAGGGCTCTCACCTGTCTGGCAAACAAAGGAGTCTATTCTGTACATTCCGTATCAGATTATTCTCAGAGCGCCTTTGACTGTAAATGCGAGGTCTGGGACAAATCCCCCTGTAGGTCTGCCGCAGAACAAACTTCAAGAAGCTAAATTCTTTGAACACAGTCAAACTTGGCTCCTTCAGGTTCATGGAGGATATGCAAGCGAGCACAATGTCTTCTTGCCAAGTGAAATAATCAAGCAGAACAATACGTGGTTGAGTTGGAAGTGACAGAAAGCAGCTTCAGGCCTCTTGTAAGTCTACCATATAACAGGCTCACTTTCCCACACAGCTCTCTGCATTTGGCCAGGAGGGGAGTCAGGGTCTGGCTCAGGAAAAATGTATAGGAAAACATTCCTCAGAAGAACTAATGTTACTCATAGAAAAATAGAACAGGAACATTTGCCCAACCTCTTTTAAATGTCCTAGCATTTTTATTCGTCATTTTAACCCAATGTTATCTTGATTTTACACATAGAGAAATTGAGGCCAAGAAAGAACAGATAATTTGACAAAGCTAGAAAGAGGTCAAGTCTGGGTTGGAATGCAAGCCTGTCTGCCTTCAATACTTCCATGCTTTATAAATTATATTACTAATAAAAGTTAACATACTGTATGAAATTGTTTTTTATCATCTCCTTAAGAGTCCAAAGCTCCCTCTCAGTGAGGGCTAGTATCCAGCAGAGACCATACATGAAAAAGAATCACATTAGAACAATGGACATTATTCTTACTATGCCCTTTAAAGGGTAATGGACACCTCCAGTGCATTGCAAAGAAAATTAGAATGGTGAAGATTTTTAATACTTTGGAGTAACTGCCTAAAAGTAAAATGCACATATTAGTTACATCAATTTAATCCTTGGGATTTTTGGAACCAACAATTTAGTCTGGATCACATGATTAATTTCCTTTTAAAAATCAATTTGGTATCACAGTTTACATCTGACATTCCTGTTTTATTTTTACAATGATATTCAATACTTTGCTTAGTAATTAAATAAAATAGAGAAAATACTCCTTTCTTATCCTGGGCTAAAACAAGGTACACATGATTTCTCATTCAAGAGGTACTTCTATAAAATGAAACCTCATCTGGGATATTATTTTTGAGTTAAAACAACAAAGTGCTCAGATTTGCAGCATGGCAAAGATAGGAAGAAATCTTACAGAAACGCAGAATTCAAAGGAAATTAAATAAGTTAAATTATGATCTTGTTTTGAAAAAAATTTAAAACCATAAAAAACGAATAGGAATTGCTACCATTTATTAGTTGGAAACTATAAAATACGTTGGTTGTTATCAGATAGGGACCTGCATTATTGATATTTAAGCAGGTGCCTGGAAGCCAAATGGAAAACCATGGTATTTGGGCCTTCAGTGGGCATGCTGGGCCCAGCCGTTCATACTCTCGATTTAATGATGGAAATATTAAGTAGGTGGTCTATTGCCTTATGCATTCTCAAATGAATTCTTAAAATAGGACTCTGATAGGCCATATACAGTAATTAAATTTTTTCTCTGCAGAAAATGTTTTAATCACAATAACTAGGAGGACAATAATGCACTTGTGAACACTGGAGAAAAATCTCAGTAACTGGAGTCCACACGACTTCAATAGAAGTTTCTAAAATTCCCAGGGCCTCAGTTTTCTCCTCTATAAAAGGAAAGAGTTGGGCTAATCTTTTATTTTTAATTTAAAAACGTTAAATCATGGGAAAAGCACATAACAAAACTTATCGTCTTAACTATTTTGAAGCAAACAGTGGTGTTAAGTATATTCACATTGTTGTACAACAGGTCTCCAGAACTTTTTCATCCTGAAAACGAAATTTCTATACTCATTGAACAACTCCTCATTTCCCCTTTCCCCCAGGCCCTGGCAACCATTATTCTACTTTCTGTTTTTATAAATTTGACTACTTTAGATATTTATATATATAAAAGCCAAGCGACCCGAACACCAGAACTGGAATGACTGGTTGCTTTGACATGCACTGTGGCCCCAATCGGCCCCCTCCACCCCGATCGGGGACGGGGTGTCCAGCCAACCTCCTGCGTCCACTCCCCCCGGCCGGCCCAGCCCCGGCACCGATCAGCCCCAATCAGGCGGGCTGGCCTGACCCCACCCATGCATGAATTCGTGCACTGGGCCTCTAGTTTTATATAAATGAAATCACATGGTATTTGTTTATGATTGGCTTTTTTTTACTCAGCATGATGTCCTCAAGATTTATCCATGTTGTTGCATGTGACAGTATTTCCTTCTCTTATAAGGTTGAATAATATACGATGTTTTCTTTTATTTTTAAAGATTAAAAAAAATGATTTTTAGAGAAAGAGGAAGGGAGAGGGAGAGAGAGAGAGGAAGAAACATCTACATGAGAGCAAAACATCAATCAGCAGCCTCCTGCACACTCCCTACCAGACTGAGCTGCAATCTGGGCATGTGTCTTGACTGGGAATTAAACTGGCAACCTTTTGGTGCATGGGACAACACCCAACCTACTGAGCAACACCAGCCAGGGCTACACCATATTTTCTTTATTCATTTACTGATGACATTTGGCTTGTTTCTACCTCTGAGCTATTGCGAATAATGCACAATAACAGGGTTCATTCTCAAATATCTCTTTGAGATTCCGCTTTCAGTTCTTTTGAATACATACCCAGAAGCAATATTGCTGGATGAATGGTAGTTCTATTTTTAATTTTTTGAGGAATACCCATATTGTTTTCTATAGTGGCTACCACATGTTGCCTTCCCACCAACAGTATAAAATAGTTCTAATTTCTCTACATCTTCACTAACACTGGCTATTCATATATATATATATATATATATATATATATATATATGCCATTCAAATGGATGTGAGGTGATATCTCATTGTGGTTTTGATTTGCATTTCTTTAATGACTGGTGGTATTGAACATCTCATGCTCATTGACATTTGTTTATCTTCTTTGAAGAAATGCCTATAAAAGTCCTTTTCCCACTTTTTAAAGTGAGCTAATCTTTAAGGGCCAAAATTCAATAGTTTTTATAAAATTAAATCTTTTTTCACTTGTAATAGTATTATTTTAGAATGGTAGACCAACCACATTTAAATGTTAGCAAAACATTTGATTGAGTGTTTATCCTTATGGACAAAAAATGAAGGCTAGACAATATGAGATGGGTTAGTAATTCATCACATGCCTGCACTCTAATAGTTTTAATCAGCAAATCGTAGTGGGCTATGCTTGAAGAAACCTGTCTAACATTATCATCAAGTACTTGATGATGACATGTTTCAAACTTGAAAATGGCCTGAATCTAGGAAAGATATCTAACTGACTATAGAAAAAAAAAGCTTTTAGAGGACCAACAGGCTAAAAGAATGACCTAAAACAAACAGTTGAAATTTTGCAAGTAAATGTAACTTTCAGTTAGATTAAAGACCTTGTCTAGAAGTCCATGATTAAGCAAATCTACTAAATACTTTTTGATATAACCAAACCAAAGCAAAACAACAACAACAACAACAAAATCCCCAATATGTTTTAGTGAAGACTTGAAAGCTCAGTTGGACCCAGCAACATCATGATGAAACTGCTCGAAAAATTTCTCATATATGGCACTTATAGCAACAAAATACCCTTCACTGGCAATACTAAGTCATGATCAAGAACATCATGGTCCTCTTCTACCTGTTCTGGTAAAAATACACCAACACATGTCTTCTACTCTAAGAGTTATATTTTTAAGAAGGTCTTTGAAGAAGCAAGAAACATCCAGAGAAGGAGGAGGATGGGTAAGAAAAGACTGGAGGAACTACATGCTCTTAGATTTAAAAAAAATCAAATGAAGGATGTGTAGATGTCTTCAAATTGGATAAGAAATGACAACAAAGGTTACAAGCTAGATCCAGTACATTGACTTGTTCCTTAATAGTTGTTGTTCTTAAAATAGTGAGTAACATTTTTTTTAATCAGGAGATTTCACATACAAATTTTGGTTTCTAGCTTACAAAGGCCAGTTTTGAGCAGTGGGAGCTATCCCACAACCACTCTGAGGTGGAGAGATGTTGCTGTCTGTGGAGGTCTCTAGCAATGTTCAAACGGAGGCTGGATGTTTTCTATGGTTTCTCCCAAGATACTCTGATTTTATAAACTGAGCTGACAGCACCTTATTTAGGCCCCTGTAAAACTTCGACTCTCTTATGAAGCAACTGATTTAAAGCTAGTGATGAATATTTTTCTTGAGTGTCCTCAGCCTACCAGACCAGTTTCAGTGCTTGTCTGCCCAGCTCTATGCTGTGGTTGACCTCGATGGGTGTAACAGTATTAATGGACCCACTTGTCCTCGGGCTTCCGGTTAGGGTCAGCCAATGGGAGGCATTGGCAGTATAAAAAGAACTGCCCAGGGCAAGAAGAGTACAGTCGATGTGTTTATTCCCAGGACTCCCTCCTTGCTGGGTTGTAGAGGGTTACCTTCAGCCTTCTATCTTAGGTCCCCGCATGTATTGGACAGCCCTCTCTCTTTAGCTTCAACTATGGAGTAAGGCAACTGATGGTCCCCTTGACTGCCCAGGCTTAGGATGGTAATGCCTCCCACTCCTGCTTGCCTGGGTTCTGCACGTTTGTTATTGGCTTTCCCTAATTCTGCCACCATTATAAATAGTCTCTTTATAAAATTCTCCATTTGTGCCTTTAGCTTCCTGCCAGAAACTGGACTGATACAAAGCCAATAACAACAATCCTTGTGGTGTTGTATCAGAATTCTGTCACCATAAAACGCAACATACAAAATTCCAAAATGGTCAAAGGGAAGTGACTAGAAATACAGGCTTTCAAGAGTTGGCATTTTTAGCTCTTAGAGTATATTTGCAAATACTGTGAGATTTAAGCAGCCCAGAAAACAACAAAGTTGACTAAATTTTGTATTCTTGTCCTAAATTTTTTTTTTTAGTTCTTTCTGGCTTGATGCATTGATGTTTTTGTTCCCTCTATATTTATAAACAAAACACTTTCTTTTCAGTGTTTCTAAACATAAAATCTACTTGGTTTGAAACCAAAGGGTTCGAACACTTTTTTTTTTAAAGGTTGGAAAACTTTTGACGTTTATTTCAAGCACGTTTTTGATTAAAAGATTCATTGAAGAAGCTTTCAATCAATGGATCAGTTTGATTCTGTAATTAGCACACAGTCCCTAATGTTCCAGTGCTGTTTTGAGGACCCAATGGTCAAGGTGGATTTTGTCCTTGAACGGTGTCTTAATAGATTTCATAACATGTGTTGGCTTGAGGTCTATTTTTTATTCTAACAGATTTCTATCTAATGTTGAAAAACTGCACAAATTTGTGTGAAACAAAACCTAGAAAAATGAAAACTGTAAATTAATCCTAGTATGTTATGATAGAGGAGGGAAAATTTTGGTGCCATCATTTCTTCATGCTGATGTGGGACTTGGCTTGGTTGAAATGCATTTCTGCACCGCAATTTTAAGCTTCAATAAAAGTTTGCTTGACTGATTGTCTCGTGATATTAAAAAAAAGAAAAAAGAAAAAAAAGATTTCTGTCCCCAAAGGGTTAAGAAGGGTAAAGATGACAGGGAGCACTTCCTACTGACCTGGTGGTTGACCCAAAGAGCTGAGAGCTTCTAAAACCTCGCTGCTTGAGTGGCTGACACACTGGGTCAAGACTCAATGTATATCGGGGACAGTGAAAAACACTTTTATGGTTATTTTATGGTTAAAATTATTTTATGGTTAAACATGTTTAGGGAACATGACTTAGTTACAAGGTTTGGGTAACTATTGTTCTTTACTTTGTTGAAAATGTATAAAGACCAGAGACCAAAGTACATCTTGAAAATCTCTGCAGTATAAAAATAACTCTTCCGGAAAGCTTCAGACTATACAAAGCAGTGCTCTATGCCTTCCTCCTTTTCCCCTCCCCACCATCCAGTTCACTGTAATGTTCAATTTTGGTTTGAAGAAATGGCTGAAAGACAAATTGCCTTACAACAGGTCTTCTATGAAATATGGGAGAAGGCTGCTGACAGAGCGAGTTAAAAACTGCAGTGTTCGCAATCTGGAAAACATCTGCCTTGCCCCGGACTGTAAACCACCGCGCTGTAGAAAATGGTTTGTGACAAAGCAGAACCCAGGGCGGGTACTTGTAAGGTTATGGGACAAGTCAGGGCTATTCAGGCACAGAACTGGGCAACATGCCCTTTGGCAAATGGCTGCAAGGCAAGGACTTAAAAGGAAACACAAGAGCAACAGGCCAGGTATGAAAACTCCAAACGGTGCCAAATGGTTCACTACTTTTCTTATCAATGGGCACACTTCAGTGGAGCTGGTTTAGGAGTAAACACCATACTGCTGCTTGGAAATTCTGGTTGTTTGGTGGAGGAAGAAAGCTTTAATTAGAGGTGAATCAGACACGCTGGCCTGGAAACATGGTCTCGGGACTGGATCTAGAGTAAAATAAAGGACCAAGGTTGAAAATCAGAACACCAATCCAATAGAGGCTCTGTCTCCCCACACAGTTCGAGAACAAAACAAGGAATTTCAATTAGTGGGAAAGAGAGAAGGAACATAAGTCACGTGGTAGAATACAGCCAAAATAAAATTGCCAGGTTCCTGCAAAAGGAACTCTTGGGGAAATAGACATTTTCCACAGCTTCGTCCCCAGAGCTGCGTAGAAAAGCAATGATAAGGGCGACAGTGAAACTGTGAACCTGGGAGGCGTGCCTAGGTGCCAGTTGGAAGGAACATAGGCAAATGTTTCTTTTTCGACTTACTTTCCACCCAACCCACGGTATTTGGCTTGGAAGGTGGCCACAGTGACTAGAGGTGAAAGTGTAGTGAATGAAGGTTTGCAGGCAGGATCTCAGGGAAGATGGCCAACTCTGAGGACTGGGGACCTGGGCTGCCGGGAAGGGAGGAGAGGGGGGACTTAACGGGAACAGGGCAAGCATGCGAGCCCGGGGTGAAGCTGCTGGGGGGTGGGGGTGAGGCGGTGGCTGAGACTACGTGGAGCACCTGGGGTCTTTCAGAGTAGATGTCTTTGTGGAGGGGGTTCCATTCTTGCACCTGAAGAGCTGCACAGAGTATCAATGGATAATGTCTCAAAGACCTAGAAAATGCATAATGATCAAAGAAAAGAGGAAGATGATAAAGGAATGTTTATTCCTCTACATAATCGAGATTTCAGTACTTGTGGCATGGTGGACAGAGGACTAGACCTGGAGTCCTGTGGACCTGGACTGAATCTTCGCTTTAGTAGAAGCAACATTGCCTCAGCTTCTCCATCAGTAAAATGGAGATGATTCCTTTATTCTGTGGTCAGTAGGAGGATCAATTAATTCAACATGTTTTATTGAGCACTAATTAATTCATAGGCCAGATGCTGGTAGAAAGAACTTCCAACAACCAGCAGCCATCATTAAAATGCAAAGTATATAACAGCAGCACACGTAAATGCTGGGAACCATACGACAGTGCCTAATGTGATTCATATTTCTTTCATCTGCCGCTTCCACTAGATTGTAAGCTACATGAGCGTATAGTCTGATCTAGCATGTTCACAAAGTCGGACACACAGTAGGAGCTCAACACATACTGGTTTCAATGAGTGACTGACTGAATACATAATTAACTATTCAATTGTTAGACGCCTGGGGCAGGAAAGAAAAGACTAGAAGGCTGAGAGGTCAGGTCTTGCCCAAACTATCTTCTGTTCTTTCACTTTCTCCAAGCACTGCCTGGGCACATGCACACAGTCCTAGCCAAGCCAATTCCCAGAACCCACAGCAGCCATATTTGGTTGTGCTTAATTTTATGTTCCGTCTTAGAGTGAAAGTTCATGGGAAAAACATTCTGTGGCTGACTATTCTCTAGTGCTTTTATTCTAGAAAGTACCACAATGCTCACATTCTGCATTTAATTAGGCCAGTACCTCTTTTAGCCTTACTGAGTTGAAACAAAAGCAAAAGTTATCAGTGGGAAAATGAGAAACCCCATGGAGATTTTGAGATCTCCTTAACTTTGACTTAACTAACGAATACAGGAACATCTCATGAGACTCCATCCCATTCGGGAGGGAAGTGGAAAAGGACTCATTTCAAATCTGCCCCCCATGCTTATAACTCATGGAAAGATGAAAAGTTGTTCTCAATACTGGCCATAGGCTTGAGTCCTGGATCCACTTCTTATTAACCTTATGGCCTTGAACAAGTCACTTAACTTCTCCAAGTCTCAGTGTTCTTTTCTTGGGTAAAATAAAACCCAACTCAAAGGGTTACAGGACTACTATACATAAGATCATGCATAAAAAACTCTTAGCATCGTCTTTGGCTCATTGTAAGCTCTGAGTAAGTGGTAACTGATGTTTAATATTATTGTTATTCTACACTCTAAATTATATAATTTATGCAATAAATATAAAATACTATATTCTACAATGTAAATTGTATAATTCCTATCCAGCCTCAGGGTTCCTCAACCCTGGCATTGTTGACATTGGGGCTGGAAAATTCTGGGGTTGTTCTGTGCATCCTGGGATGTTGAGCAGCATCCTTGGACTCTGTCCCATAGATGGCAACCCCACCCCATTGTGACAACCAAAATCTCTCCAGACACTGCCAAATGTCCCCTGGAAAGCAAACTTCCCCTGGTTGAGAATCACTGGTACAGAAGAAAGAGCAGTGCGTGGGCCTAAGCAGTGGTCGGCAAACTGTGGCTCGGCAAACCACGGCTCGCGAACCATATGTGGCTCTTTGGCCCCTTGAGTGTGGCTCTTCCACAAAATACCAACTTCTGCGCATGGGCCACGAAGTTTCAATCACACTGTACGTGCGCGCCTGCACGTGGTATTTTGTGGAAGAGCCACACAAAGAGCTGCATGTGGCTCGCGAGCAGCTGCGGTTTGCCGACCACGGCCCTAGAGATAGGAGGCCTCATTCCCATGAGTTAATTTGTGATCATAGGTAAGTCCTACCACTTCCCTGGACTTCGGTTTTCCTGTATAGTAAAAAGGGCAGGAAATCCCTACTTTATCTTTCATGATTTTTGTAACGACGAAATAAGAAAAAAAATTCAAATGCTCTAAAGAAGTGTTATACAGTAGGACTGTCTTATGATTATTTTGTCAGAGGTTGGTGACTGAGGGACAATTACAACAAGCCTTGCCTTGGAACAGCCAGCGCTGACCTGCTCTCCTCTTTAATTCTCATCCTGGGACCACGGCCTCCCTGTTCCTTTAAAGGATGTATCTGTGGCTTGGCCTGAAGAATTCAAGAGGAACTGTTTTCTTTCAAAATGAAATAAAAATGTTCTTTTTTTAAAAAAAAATTATTTTTGTAAGTGGTGAAAACTGCCTTGTCATCTCCAGATTTATCTTTCATCTAAATTTATCTCTCAGATGACTAGAATTAACCAGTCCTCTGGATTTTAACTGTGTCCTCTACAGATTGATACTCAGAAAGAAATATTCTGAAGGTCTCCAATATCACTGCACTGATTAATACTTTAATAATACACTGAGTAATGCTGTGATACATTTCTTTATCAGCAAGGGACCATTTTTCTTATGTCATATCATATTATGGGAATCGATATACTGGAATCTAGAGGTTGAGCCTATTGTCTTTTCTCTATTCCTGAAAAATCTTTAAATGGGAGATAGTAGAGTGTCTTGGAAAAGAGCTTTGGCTTTGAGTTTGGTTAGAGCTTATGTGGACAGATGATGGTTCAAAGTCCAACCCCATCAGTTATGTGATTTAGACAACTCCTTTAGCCCTTCGGAACCCCAGTGGATTATGGTAATAACCCCACTGCCCAGTACGGTTCTGAGGTTTAAATGGAGATGAATATATAAAGCAAGGAGCATCCTGTATGCACATGGTAGGCGTTTTGTAGATGCAGGTGATCTTTCTCTTTCTGTCCACATTCTGAAAGGCTGTTCAAGGATTTCTTTCATCCCTCAGAGCATGTGTTTGGTCTGACTGCTTCAAGAAGGCCGTTGAAATGAAAACCAATACTTCTTCAGTATACTTTAGAGTCTTGACTTAAACTAATGGTAATAAAGCTTGAAGCACATTATCAACAAATCTTCCAGTTTATGAGCAAATCCCCTCCATATTTCTGATGGATATTAGTTGGAAATTAAGGGTCAGATGTCACCTAAAGGACAACTGCATTCACCCCGAGTGGAGTGAACAATGTGTTTCTTCCTTAAAATAATTCATTTTATCTTCTTAAGGACAAACATCAGCATCCTGAGGCAGCACAATCCAGTGGCAGGAAGAGGAGCGTGGAGTCAGACAGACCTGCCATTACTAGCTGGGTGATTTTGAGGCTCTCTGAGCCTCAGTTTCTTCATCTGCAAGGGTTGATAATATCTATCACAGTGTGAGGGTGAGGAGAAATAAAGCCCATGAAAGCCCCAAGCACCATGCCTGGCTCATAGGGGTGCTCAATAAGTGCTGCCTTTACCCTTGTCCCTCTTGCAGATCTCCATACCTTACCTGGCTTAGGAGAAGGGATGGGGTAACTAAGTACATTATCAGCCTATATTTTATTGTTATTCCCTTCCTATTTATGTTGAATGTAGCATGCAGGGTAAGCCACACATTATTAAGTGGAAACCATTTTAAAAATACAGGGTTATTTGCTTTGAAGTTTCCAATGGTGGCTCTGGAAGAGGTAACTTCATAATTTGTTCTTCACGCTGCATGTGAAGGTATTTTAAAGCCCAGCAAGACAAAAGGAGTCTGGTCACCTCTTTTTCAAACTTGGCATGTTTAACCATCCATAAAACCATTTTGCAGGGGACAATACGGTAACAAGTAACACATAAGAACAAAACTGTAGGATAATAGTGTCCCAAATTTTCATCACTAAGGGTTCTAGTTCATATTTATATTGCTTTCTCTTCTGGACCTCTTTAGTGCGTTTTAGCTTCCTCTTCTTGGTTCCGTAATGTTTGTGCTAACTTCCATTGTATCATACACATTGCATTGTGATTGTGATGGGGGTCACATTCTATTCCTCTTTCAACCCCCCTGCTCCACAGTGGGCTCTCAAACAGTACTTGGCAAACTGAGAGCAAGCATCCCTATGTACACAGACTGTTTACGACTTATCCTAGATTCCTTTATGTAGATAATATTGATTAAACATTTGCTATCTTCCGGACATCGTAGGGTTTTTCAGTTAACAACTCATTTATGTTCACAATCAACCCTCCGTGTAGGTCATCATCATCTCCGTTTTACGGCTGTTCCTCCTTGGCAGTGACATCCCACCTCCCCTCCCCCCCCGAGGCCTGGGAAACCCCACCAACATTCTCCATGAGAACCAGGGTCAGGAAGATGAATCAGTCAAAGGAGCACCAAACCCCAGGCTCCAACAACATCTTCATTCTCTTTCTCCCACCCTCCAAGCATCTGCTAGGAAAAGGAACAAACTGATTCAGGAATCCCATTTTCTTCCTAGACTTCTGCGGTATATCCACCCATTGCCCTACATAACTGAGCAATAGCTCTGTATAGATTGCTCCGACCTTGTAGGTGTCCTCAAGGGCACAGGGAAAGCAGCTCTCTTCTGCTTCCAATACACCTGTTGTGCTACAAGGTACACTTGGACGTGGGAAATGTCTTTGTACGTGAATGACTGTGCTAAGCTGCTTCCTCTGTGCCTCGGAAGAGACGGTGCCTGTTACACCCACTAACACAATGGCTGCAGGAGTAAAAGGTCACTCCCTGTTTGGTACCTAAGAGGCATTTTATGGAGAAACAACAGGTGTATCTATCCTAGAAACATAGGTTGAGATCACACAAACGCCACGAATCTCCCTTGCCGCTCACAGGACGCTCCTAAGGAAAGGGGATGAGACGGGGCTCTGCTAAAGCTGATTGGACCGCAATAAAGGCGACGCGCGCTATTTACCACATGCTGGGATGTCGCACAGGTCGGACTTAAAGTTTTCATCCAAGGTGAAGCACCAGGGAGCTTCCTTCTGGTTCCCCGGGTTGCGGCAGTAGGAATGCCCTCCGTTCAGCTCTGGGAAGCGGAGGGCGGTGAAGGTGTGGGTGTGGGGGTACTGCGAGTTCCACGGCTGGCACTGGCGCCCTGACTTGGTGACACTGACGGTGCCCCGGTAGTCCACGCCCGTGCTGTTATAGCACTTGTGATCTGGAAAACACAAAGAAACGCCCACACTGTGAGGAAGAAACAGAGGAGGTGCGGGGCTCCCAGCCAGCAGTTCCTGCATTAACCTCAGGGCCAAGGCTCCCCTGCTGGTCAGGGGCCCTGTGGGCGGCCTTCCGGCATGCTGGGCTGGGACACGGCCCACCTTGCAGCTACATTCCTGGGAGGATTTAAAGCTTATGCTTCGGGAATAAAACCAGTACTCCACAAGTATTTTTAATATTGAACATGGGAAAAAATCAGAACTGGGGCATAGGAGTAATTTCCCAGTGAATGGTTCAGGGAAGGTTCAAGCTCAGCTGCTCTTTCCGCGCCTGCTTGAGGGCCTTTGGTAGGAACCATGCGATCAAGAAGCTAATCCACAGAGAATGCTTATTAGTGGCAGCGCATGGTGAGTGTCTAACAGGAGCTAAGCCATCTCCGTGCTGAGGGACTGGACACCCTTGAGGAGCAGGTCTGAATAAGTACTCCTCCCACGTGACCATGGGGGCTGTTACTTAAAATCCCTCTTTAAAAAATCTATTGAGTTGTAATAGTAATACCGATGATATTGTTACTATTATGTGCTAAGAATAGTTCTAAGCATTTTAGATGCATTAAGTTATTTAACTAATAAAGTAGTATTAACTACCCAAAGGGAATAAAAGAATTTATCAATGAGTGTCATTCTAGATCAGTGGTTCTCAACCTTCCTAATGCCGCGACCCTTTAATACAGTTCCTCATGTTGTGGTGACCCCCAACCATAAAATTATTTTCGTGGCTACTTCATAACTGTAATTTTGCTACTGTTATGAATTGTAATGTAAACATCTGATATGGAGGATGTATTTTCATTGTTACACATTGAACATAATTAAAGTATAGTGATTAATCACAAAAACAATATGTAATTACATATGTGTTTTCCGATGGTCTTAGGTGACCCTTGTGAAAGGGTCGTTCGACCCCCCAAAGGGGTCACGACCCACAGGTTGAGAACCGCTGTTCTAGATGAATGGGAAATGCAGAGAGGAGCAGTCTTTAGCTTGAGGGTGGTAAGAGGATAGAGAGAGGATGGAGCCCCATATACATATCTTTAAAATTGTGGTACACGACACATATCATAAAATTTACCATTAATGCATTTAGAACATTCAAAATAGTGTGCAACCTCCACATTATCTTGTTCTGGAACCATAAATCATCCCCAAAGGAAACCTTATACACATTGAGCAGTCATTTCCCACCACCCTGGACCCCCTTCCCCAGCCCCTGGCAACCACTAATCTGTTTTCTTGTCTCTATGGACTTGTCTATTCTGGATATTTCACATAAATGGAATCACACAGTGGAGTCTGGCTTCTTTCACTATCATAATGTTTCCAAGGTTTAGTCATGTTGTAATAAGATTTTATTCCTTTTTATGGTAGAATAATAATTCATTTTATTCTGCTTTATGGATGAATAATATTTATTCCTCTTTATGGGTGAATGATACTTACTGGTTTTTATGGATGAGCAATATTTCATTATGTGGATATACCACAATTTGTTTATCCACTTATCCACTGATGAACATTTGGGTTGTTTCCACCTTTTAGTTATTGTGAGCAGAGCTGTTACGAACACTTGCATATAAGTTTTTGTTTGAACACCTGTTTTTAATTCTTTTGGGTATATACCCAGGAGTGGCACTGCTGGGTCATATGGTAATTCTATTTTTAAGTCATTGAGGAACTAGCAACCATATTTTAAAATTATTATCTTCATGAAGCTTCTTGAAGGTAGACCGCACATGGTGTATATTTAGCCCATTGGAAGGTAATCTATTAGTAGAAACCATTATTGTGGATCAAATTCTAGTTTTTACTGTGCCATGGGGTGGCTGGCCCCCAAGGCAGCACAGAGGGCCAGGGGCTACCACCTACTTTTTTTTAAAATTGATCTTAAAGAGAGGAAGGAGCCAAGGATATTTTTTCCCATTGCTTTTTTAGAGAGAGTGGAAAGAAGGAAGGGAGGGGGAGAGAGGCAGAGGAGAAAGAGAGAGAAACATTGATGTGTCTACGTCAACTGGTTGCCTCCTGCACGCACCCCCAACAGTGCCGGGGATTGAACCTACAACCCAGGTGCGTGCCCTTGACCGGGAATCAAACCTGAGGCCCTTTGGTTCCCCAGGGCCAACACTCTAACTGCTTAGCCACACCGGCCAGAGCCCACCTACTTTTATTGATAGGATCCGCCATGGGAATTCCAATCCGGATGCAGTTGGCAGCCTCAGGGCTCTCTGGCTGCGGGAGATCTTCACAGTTGGGCAGCTTCAGCCTCATCAGAATCATGGGATTCGATCTTGCAAAAATGTACTCTGTCTGACACAGGACGTTTTCCAGGATTTCACATTCATCGCGACACAAGTCACGGGGCTTTGGGATGGAAGAGGTCTCGTCGCAGTACGGGAAGGCGTAGTGGCACAGGGAAGGAATGGCGAACTGGGAACACTTATCAGATAAGTGACTGGAGGTGCCAATCATGGTGAAGGCAGCTGGAAAACAAACACAGTTATTAACTCCCAGGGCTGGGGTTGATCTGTGGTGATCTAGCCAACAAGTATCAGATATAAACACACACTGGAAGGGATCTGCCGGGCTCAGACAGGCAAGGCCGGGAGGAGGAGATTCATGTCAGATGTCTAAGCAGCTTACTTTCACTGTCTTGAAAAAAATCATTTTGACTATAAAGTTAAAAAACACACACACACAGGATTAAGTTACATATGTACCGTTTCCTAATAAAAAAGAATTAATTAGGTTAAAGGACAATATATTTTTCATTTTACTACAAAGCAACAGAACGTTGTGTTTCATCCGGTACTTTTTATTGGTTCGGTGAGGTTTCTGAAGCGTTTGACAGCTGCAGGCCAGGACGCGTGGGACGGGGCGGCTGGGCCTGAGCGCAGGACTCGGTCTGTGTTTCGCCTCTCAGCTGGTGGGTGACTTCGGGGAACTTGTGTAATTTCTTTGTGGCTTGAATACTTGCTACGCCATCTTCCGAAAAGGAGGCAGCTCGCTTAGAAGTTCTCCAAGAGCACAACTCAGTTATTCCAGTGAGGATTAAGGAATGTTAATGGTCACTTAGCCTAACCTCAGATCCAGCACGGTTTCCAAGCACAAAGCGAGCGCCAGCCTCCCTCTGCATTCCTCCATTGACAAAGGGCTTACTCACAAGGCAGCCTAAGAGGTTGCTGGTACATTGTTTCCCAAAGAAAGTTCCTCCGAATAATGATTACGTAGAACATTAATAGCGTTGGAGAAACTAGGGTTCCATAGCCAAAGAAGTTTGGGAAATGCAGGGTTAAACAAAGTTCACTGGATTTTTTTATTATTATTTTTTTTACTGTAATACTTTCCAGTAAGCTGATGCCCATTGAAAATGTTGGAGAGGATTTTTATAAACGGGTGACCAAATATTTATAACAGAACTCCCATTTATTTTCGTGAGTACTTAGTAAAAAGTATGTTCGACGTTTCTCCTACCAGGTCGAAATGTGCCTTCAGCAGCTCCTCCCCATCACCCCTACTTCCCAGAATCCTTCCCCCTGAAAGCCTGAGGGCTTCAGCAAATGGCAACTACATCTTCCTACTGGTGCTTCTCTAGGTTAAGTAGCTCCTGCAGCCACCTCTTTGTTCCTTCAAATTCCTCACAGGACACAGTTTCTGGACTTTTTGATGTTCGCTGTGCCTACCTTGGGTTTGTTCTTACCTCTCTTAAGTCCCAGGGTTGCCAGATCAAGTACAAGGCACCCAGTTACATTTGAATTTCAGATAAACACTTGGGACATCCTTCTTTTAAAAAATGATCAGTTGTTTATCTAAAATGCAAATGTAACTGGATGGCCTGTATTTTTATTTACTAAGGCTGGAAACCTTAGTACAGTGGTTCTCAACCTTCTGGCCCTTTAAATACAGTTCCTCATGTTGTGACCCAACCATAAAATTATTTCTGTTGCTACTTCATAACTGTAATGTTGCTACTGTTATGAATCGTAATGTAAATATCTGATATGCAGGATGGTCTTAGGCAACCCCTGTGAAAGGGTCGTTCCGCTGCCTTAGTAGAATCTCATAAAGGCAATTTGAATGGCTTGCAAGAGTCCGTGGCACAGAGGTATAATAACTGCACAATAGGTACAAAGTGGCTCTAAGCACCAGAACTAGGTGTGCAAACTCACAGAAGATAACCTACACTACCTAACTCCTGTGTGCTAAAAAGTGCTGCACTATTAGATCTCCGTTAAGATGCTTTCAATTCTGAAAAATGAAGGGCAAACTCTAGAGAGCTGGAGCAGGAAGAGATCCATGACCATCTTGCCTCATCATTCATGTCACAGATGAAGAAAGAGTTTCACAGAGAGTAAGAGATTTCCCTAAAGTCACAGAAATGTGATTCAGGGATTAGAGTCCAGAATCCTAGACTCTAAACTCATTCCCTTTCTGTCCACATGGTGTGGCTTCCAAACAGTAAGCTCTGTGAGGGCAGAAACAACCGGCCTTATTCCCCACACCATCATATACCCCAGTGCCCAGGTACCTCAAAGACATTCAGCAATATTTACTGAGTGTTTAAGTGAACGTGAGGCTTTTCAAAGCTCCCCTTTCCTCTAAGAGCAGCCTTCAATAAATTATTTTAATGTCAATTTTAGTAATATTTTAATGATCATATCTCATGTTCTTTATGGTCCTGCTCCTAACCCCCACGCCTGCCTAACCCTTGGCCAACAGAGGACCTTAAGAAAACTATTGGTGAGAAAAACAGTTATTCAAGATATAAACAGAATGTCAGTGGTGTTACCTACCTGTGATCTGATTTTCTATTTCCCCTTGCATGTGCAAAGACTCCATATAGACGGTGCGGTTGCCAATAAATCTTGCGCATGCAATCCCTCTGTATGGTTGACAGAATCCATCTTCTTCATATTCATCTCTAAAAACAGAGCATAGACATTAACTGATGCAGTATATACGGTACACGTAGACACAGTTGGATCTGATTGCACGATGCCCTAAACAGCCACTAGGGGGCGCAGTTGAGCATAGTATCCTAAAGACTGGGCTAAGGAATCAAACTTTTCCTCAGTTCCATCCATCACTTAAAACATCTGTTGGTCACATTGGTCAAGTTTCCTTCACCCCCAGAAAACCATCCTGAAGCACAAAATCATCCTTAAATATGGGAGAAAACACTTTTATTTTCGCAGCTGGTGGTGGGCTGGAAGATGAAGTAGTTATAAGAGTAAAGAGGAAATGAATTGAAAATCTGGGCACATGTTCTACAGTTTTTGTTTTGCTTTGTTTTGTTTTTAAACAGATTATTTCTGCTTCATTTGATACAAAGGCGTGGGCGAATTCTGCCCAAGATCCACGCTAACTGATAGGTCAATTAGGTGGCCCCACGGGGTGAGAGGCTAGGTGCAGCTGGGAAGAAACCATAAGGGCCTATGATAAGCAAGACACCAGAGTACAGAGTGCCCAGCTGTTCCTCAGAGGCTGACCACAGCCAAAGGCCACCTTCCACACTGACGGGCGGACTTTCACCCAGGGTGTTCCTCCTCTCTGTTAACCCGGCTACAGTCAATACATCGTCTGAACAAAATAGCATCTTTCCTCTTTGGTTTCTTTTAAGTTAAAGTACATTAAAGCCAAAGTCAGGAGAAACAAAATTCCCTTCCTGGGTTTAATATTCTCACATCCTTAGGCAAGCTCTCTAAGCCTCTGAGCCACATATATGGATGGTAACAGTTGCCCTCTCTCCCCTATTGGCCAAAACTCATGAGGAGCCTCCGGAACAGAGGTAACGTGATTTTTTTTAAACTAGCGGCCAAGTGCATGACATTTGTGCACTGGGGGGGGGGGGGGGGGCTCAGCCCGGCCTGCACCCTCCCGCAGTCCAGGACCCCTCGGGGAATGCCCACCTGCTGCAGAGGTGGGAGAGGCTCCAGCCACTGCTCTGAGCTCGCCAGCTATGAGCCCGGCTTCTGGCTGAGCAGTGCTCCCCCTGTGGGAGCACACTGACCACCAGGGGGCAGCTCTTGTGTTGAGCGCCTGCCCCCTGGTGGTCAGTGTGCATCATAGTGACCAGTCATTCTCCTGTTCGGTCGATTTGCCTATTAGGGTTTTATTATATAGGATTATTACAATGACCAAAGAGGACATTTATTTTTAAGCACAATTATTTACTAAGCTCCTACTTTGTAACAAGGACTATGGTCAGGACTATGGGGTGAGGGTTGAATGTGGGAATCTAGAGAGCCCAGTATAATAGAAAACCAGGTGAATAAAAAAAAACTTGATAGGGCTGATTCTTAAGACAATAGTTCTCAGCTGCTTTCTGCTCCCTAGTCATTAAAACAGTCCTTTTGAAGGTGGAGATGGGGGAAGTATCTTTAGTTTAGACTTGAAAATAGTCTCTTGCAAAACTTTTAAAACATAACCTTTAAATACGATTACAGATGAATATATCATATCCTCGACATAAAGACATTGAAATTTTAATGTTGCAAAATCCTGCAAGCACTCTACATGTTTACTTTCATAAATCCTAGAGCAATGTTGAAGTCTTTTTGGCTCACATTTAACTTGGGTTGTAAAATTAACCCCACTTTTATTGGGTAACTAATACCATAAACCCATAGGGAGAAAGAAGGTTCTGGATGACCTAGACTTGCATCTTGGAAGCCGAAGTCCTGAGACACCTCCCTCCGTCCCCTGCTATTACAGATGATGCCTTTCTATCCCCAGGCATTAGCGGAGCCCGGGACTCGTAAGGTGTCATTATGAGAACACCTCTTCCTCCCCCACACTACATTCTCGAGGCCTCAATTTATATCTCTTGGGAGGACAAAACCCTGGAATTACCCTCCATTATAAATCCCCAACCGACTGGGAGTTCCCATATTTTATGTGAGAGGCTTAGGCTAAACTTCTTACCACCTTTCCAGTTCAAGACTCTAAAAAGACTCTTTGAATACTTTTTTTTTCCAGAATAAAATGGAATGCAACTCCCTTGCCGAACATTTCTTGTCAATGAAAGGCTTCGAGCTGCAGGTGGATTGAATTTTTGACTGTGCCCAGAATTCCTGACATTCTGGCCAGTCTCTTGGGGGCAGATCTAAAAAACTCACACGAAACGCACAAACACAAACAACAACATGGCATCTGCTGGGGAGCAGCGCTCAGCCCTGGCTGCCTACACGCCTCTCCTCAGGCGGCTTTGAAAATACCAAGGCCAAGCCCCACCTCGGACCTATTAAATCCCTCTTCTCGGGGGGACACAGCTCGGGCATTCATGCTTTTATAAAAGCTCTGGGGTGATTTGAATGTGGTTGAGACCCACAGCACTAGAAAAACAAACAGGTATTAAGTGCCTGCCACTCTCCCTACTGGGTACTGTGCTAAGTGCTCTCTTCAAAGCTGCCCCTTAGGCAGCGTTATCCTCTGTATTTTACAGAGCGAGACACTCAAATTCAGAGAAGCTAAGTAAGTGGCTCAAATTCAAAGCCAGTAAGTGGTGGACACAGGATGTAAACTTAAAATTTAAGCTCAAGCCATTACACCGTGTTGTTAGATTTGTAATGATGTTCTCTGCTTTTCCAGACCCTCTTTTAACTCAATCAGCCTAATTTATAAATAAGGGACTTTATAAGGTGCCTTTCTTGTGTACCAGGCACTAAGTTTCACTTAAATATAAAACTGACATTAAGCCTGGCCGGCTTGGGTCAGTGGATGAGTGTTGACCGACCTCTGAACCAGGAGGTCATGGTTCAATTCCCAGTCAGCACACATGCCCAGGTTGTGGGCTCGATCCCCAGTGTGGGGTGTGCAGGAGGAAGCTGATGGATGATTCTGTTCTCATAATTGATTTTCTATCTCTCTCTACCTCTCCATTGTTTTCTGAAATCAATAAAAATAGATTTTTAAAAGTTTAATTAAAAAAACTGACAGTAAGTCATTTAATCCTGACAACAGTCCTATAAAGAAGGTGAAGATATAATTATTCCCATTTTACAAATGAGAAAACTGAGGGTTGGGAAGAGTAAAGAACTTGTCCAAAGTTACATAGCTAGATTTGCCCCAAACTAGTGCTTGTAACCATGGCCCACAGCTTCCTGCCAAATGGCCTGGTTATGGAAATGTTGGCACTGCCTACAGGGGCTTTGCGCTGTGAAGATGCCGGGTGGCAACGAAGGTTTTCTTTTAAACGTAAAGTCACAAGTGCCTTTCATCCTTTCCATTTTCCCCACTGGCCTGGGCTGGAGAGAAACCAGTGCTCCTCCAGCATCCATCAGCGTCATGCTTTTCTCCAGCGTACACTTCTTTCATCCTTGATGCCCTCCATGCTCAGCAAATTAAAAACATGACGCGGCAAGGCTGCGTGAGCACAAGGGCACTTGCAAGGAGCGCGCCAAGGCTGCGTTCTACGGAGAAGAAAAGTGTGGCTGAAAGGGCAAGTGGCATTTCAGCCGTTCATCACAGCGGCCGCACCGCCTTGCACGGCTACCTTGCCTCTCGATGATGTGGAGACGCAGCAGGGTTGCTTTGTGATGGGAACTCATGTTTCTCCTAAAGGTCATTCAGTGGCCACATCGCCAGCCTCTTGGACCCCCCAAACTCGCTGTCATGTGACAGGGAAAAGCAAATACAGCCTGCCCTGCACCGCCAGGGTCGCCCCCATTCCCCAGGGGAAGGAGCTTATAAGGGATTGTCAAAGGGGGCCGAGAGTGATCGCAACCACTGTGGCAGCAGAAGGATCGCCCAGGAAGCACGTAGACCAAGGAAAGGGACGCGCGGCCACTGCAAGTCGCAGCCCAAAGGAGTTTGACAGCGACAGTGGAAGTCCATCGCTACAAATGCTGGGCAAGCTGCTCAGGTCAGTGAGCAAAGAAGGGAATGCTCTGAAAATGAGAAGTGCATTGCACAATAGGAGGCCAGATGTTAGCATTAGGGGAAATGGGATGAGCCTTTCTTCATACCAGGCACGCCCCCAA
>NW_005871111.1:3043030-3044463 GCF_000147115.1 Myotis lucifugus | reverse complement strand
CAGGGGCAGGGCTAGTAGACGAAACCAGCTGAACTGATTCTCGCTAATGAGTTAGGCCCTAAAAATTCCCCTTTGTGGTATTAAGATCCCGTTAAAATGCATGCCTTTCCTTAGTGAGAAGAGAATGGATGTAAAGGTACTCTGCTAACTATAAAATCTCACTTAAACAAAATAATTGAAAACAGGGACTCAAACAAAAATACTTGTTCACCAATGTTCATAGCGGTCCTATTCACAATAGCAAATAAACAAACAAAAAAGGGGGGAAAATCCCAAATGCTCATCAACAGATGAATGGCTAGACAAAATGTGAGAGATATGTACAATGGAATAGTATTCAGTCATAAAAAAGGAAGGAAGTACTCAAACATGACACAACATGGAAGGGTCTCCAAAACATTACGCTAAGTGAAATAAGCCAGACACAGATGGCTACATATCAAATGATGCCATTGATAGGAAATCTCGAGAACAGGTAAATCCACAAAGACAGAAAGCAGACTGGTGGTTACCAGGAGCCAGGGGAGGGAGAAATAGGGAGTAATTAGTCAATGGGTGTGGAATTTAATTTTGTGGTGAAAATACTTTGGAATAGACAGAGGTGGTGGTTGCACAGCATGTGAATGTACTGACTGCTACTACATTGCTCACTTTACAATGGTTGATTTTGCGTTGTGTGAATTTCACCTCCATTTAAAAAAGATCTCATGTAGACACAAGGGACAAGGTAGAGGGACTTTGGGAGAGGGACAGTGGTTGGAATTTGAAGCTACAGGGCTGGGGAGAGATTTGGGGGGTAATTTTGTGGGTTCTTTCCCAGCTGACTAATTGGCTAGAAGCATTGATAATTTACACAGTATCAGCAGGCTGCTTTGTTCTGAGGCTCACAGCTCTTCAACTGGAATGCCAGGGTGGTTCTGCCCACCACCCATGGCAGCTTCATAGGGATAGATTGTAGTGAGTGAAATAACCCAATGCTTTGGAATTGACCCCATTCAGCCCTCTTAAGAGCCCCATTTTATGGAATGAAGATGAAATCACATCAAGATGCCTGCCCCTGAAGACCTGAATCTCGATCTGAAGGAGAACCATCACATAGCTCAGAGAGCTGCAGTACCCCTAGGTATGTTTTAGTATGCGATTTAGCAACGTGTGGGTTATTTTTTCTCATGCAGGAAATAATTTCTCTTTGGCCAAGCAAAAATAACTTACCAGTGCCTTCCCAAAAGACCATCATGGCCATAGATGCATGGCAAGTATCCCTTTTTAAATCCGTAAATCAGGCCACATATGAGCGGATCCGGTTAAAGCATAGCACACAGTGCTTCCCAGGCCCGGCTCTAGGAACCTCAGGGCTGGGTGCAACGCTTCCCAGCTCAGAGGCAGGGTTCTCCCTTGGGAGGTGCAGTTTTTTTCTTTAAGCTGAAAGTCAG
>NW_005871111.1:3040505-3041718 GCF_000147115.1 Myotis lucifugus | reverse complement strand
TTTAATTTCATCTTGGTACTCAGAAATGGGGTGAAACCCGATCCCCAATCCTTGCTTTCCTGTTTCATCTCAGCTTTGTTTCTTATTCCTTCTGCTGATGGCAGTTATGGAAGACTATAGCAGCTCCCCCTTATCTGCCTGGGATGTGAATCATCCCTTTGTCCAGTGTATCCAGACTGTGTAGCTTACCTGCCTGCTAGTCACTTAGTAGCTCTCTGAGTTATCAAATGGACTGCCACAGTATCACAGTGCTTGTTTTCAACTCACCTTTATTTTACTTAATAATGGTCCGAAGGTGCAAGAGTAAATGATGCTGGCAATTCAGATATGCCAAAGAGAAGCTATAAAGTGCTTCCTTTAAATGGAAAGAGATGTATGTATCGGAAAAAAGCATAGTACATATAGGGTTTGGCACTATCCATGGTTTCAGGCATCCACTGGAGGTCTTGGAATGTAACCCCCATGGATAAGGGGGGACTACTGTACTAGCTTCCATAAAAAACAAGAGTTTAATGTCTCCCCAAACCCCCTATCCCCAACTCAAAATAAGGCAATGCAGAGGTGCCCATGCCAGATAGAATTTATACATTTTTTAAAAATTGTAGTCGAGGCAGAAATTCACATTAGAATAGAGATTGATTTGTGATGCACCAAATGGGAATATTGTGATTGCGATCTGTTAAACAAGGGGTCCCTGGGACAGGACTGTGAAATCCAATGGGTCCTTTAAGGGGAAAGAGGAATAGGGGTGGATCTGGGGGCTTTCACTAGAGTGGAAAAGTGGCCTTCGGATACCAATGACATAATTTCTGTTTGCCAGGACTTTACAGTCTAGTAAAGGGAGAAATATAAGTGGGATAAATATAATCTCTGTTCCCCTTCCCTTCCCTCTCTGTTCCTCTCTCCCTCTCTTTTCACATTTCCCATTCTTTTCAACCAACACATGTGTTGAAGCCTTGTGCTGAGAATAGGAGAAGGGTATTCAACTGAGACTGGGAAGGCTTCTAGAGGAGGTGATAGCTTAAAAGAGGAACAATTCAACAAATCATGGATTAACTAGCCAAGGTAAGTGGAGTCAAGAGACAGAGTGAGGCTTAATGGGAGTAATGGGGTGGGTGCAAGGGGTGCTGGGGGTGGAGAGGAAGGAAGGATGGGCCCAAAGGTAGGGTCTTCCTCTGTAGGTTTATGGGAGTAAAGAGGTTCAGCATACCAT
>NW_005871111.1:3014565-3039989 GCF_000147115.1 Myotis lucifugus | reverse complement strand
GTCTTTTTAAACATAGTCCTATTTTAAACTTGCCACCTCAAAATTATCCTATATAATAAAAAGCTAATATGCAAAATGACCTAACGGCGGAATGACCGATCGTTATGACATGCACTGACTACCAGGGGGCAAACGTTCAATGCAGGAGCTGCCCCCTGGTGGTCAGTGTGCTCCCACAGGAGGAGCACTGCTCAGCCAGAAGCCAGGTTCATAGCTGGTGAGCGCAGCGGTGCTGGTGGGAGTGGGCCTAAGCCGGCAGTCAGACATCCCCCGTAGGTCCCAGACTGCGAGATGGTGCAGGCCGGGCTGAGGTCCCCTTCCCCCCACCCCATCCCGAGTGCACAAATTTCATGTACTGGGCCTCTAGTGATAATAATAAAAGGAGAAGAGAGTAGATTTTATACTAAAGACAAAGAGACAGCAGGAAATGGTGTGATTAGTGACAATGTCAAATGGAGGGACTAGAGATCTAAGGCTGGAGATTAGGCCCAGGATGGCAGGTTCAGCTGTAAAGGGCAGAGGCCACAATCTCCCTCAAGAGCCTACGATAAACGCAATACAGAGTACAGCTCATCCCATGGTTTCCATGTGCCTGTGTCAGAGGTGGCAGGGAACAGTAAGGGGTAGCTTGCAGAGCTGGTGGAGGGGAATTGTGAGCATAGGACAGGCCCCACGCCATATAGCTGTCCCCGGGGCCCCCCATCTTATGGAGTCATTGAGTTGGAACAGGATTTTGCAGGCCTCTTGTCTAACCCTCTCTAAAAGTGAAAGAACCAAGAGTGAGTGGCTATGTGACTTTCCCAAGTTCACCAAGTAATCAGGTGGGCAGAGCACAGTGTGGTGGAATGACAGCTGCCTTCCAGCTGCATGTGCCTTTGCCAGGTGTTTATCTCTGAGCCTCCACATCTGTAAAACTGGATTAAATAATGTGTACACGTTTTTATTTGCTCATGATAGTTGCTTATGAAATATAAATTCTCCTTCTGCCTTATGTTAGTCTAGAAATCAATACTATTCTAGGCACCAAAGAGAAGAAAACCTAAAAATCCCCCCACCCCATACCCCACTGTAGTGTAGTGTTTACATTGACTTAGATTTCTAGGTGGAAGCTCTTTCTCCCACTTTAAAAAATAATTTGTATCTTAGAGTTCCTTCTCATTGTACCAAAGACTAGTCATGTGTAACATTATGCATGTGTGTGAACTCTGTGGACATGCTGGGAACAGAAGTGGGTGTGGCTTATGAAGTCAGAAAAGCTAAGACCTAGGGGTTAGCCCTTAAAAAGCAAATTTGACCAAACTGCTGCTTCTACTCCTCCTTGGTCTGCTCCATAAACTGCTCCCATCCCATTACAGGGGATGGGCTCCATTCTCAGTCAAAACTATGAACTTGAGCACATGGATCCCACCCTCTTCACCTATTCATGGGCATGGCTCGGCTACTGTCCCTTGTCTATGCTGTATCACCGTCTCCCCCATCTCTGTGGGTCATTTTCCCATCAATACACCAATGTGCTATAATATCTCCCATCTTAAAACAAACTCTCTTCAGACTGTCCCTGGTAAGCTATGTTCGCTTTTTCTTTTTGTTCCCCTTTATCACAGACATCTCTCAAAGGAGATGTCTACACCTGCTTTCCCCAGTTCTCCCAATTGCTTCTGGACTCACCAAAAGCAAGTCTTTGCTTTGCCATCCCACTGAAAGCTCTTGTTAAGGTCAATGATCTCCATGTTACTAAATCCAACAGTGAATTTCCAGTCTTTATCTTTACTGACCCAGCAGCAGCATCTGACACAGTTCATTACTCCTTCTGGAAACTCTTTCTTTTACAGGATACTCTTCTCTCTTGGTTTTCTTTACTTCTTTGGCTGTGACTTCTTAGTCTCGTTTGCCAGTTCAAGATTTCAGTCATTGAGATCCCTAGGCCTAGTCCTCAGACCTCTTCCTTCCATTCTCACTTCCTAACCTGATCTTCCTATCTCCTCCCAAAGTCATATCTCTAGCTCATTCCACTCTCTGAACTTCATGCTCCATATCTCCACTTGGGTATCCAAAAGGAATTCAAACTCAATATGTCTAAAATTGAATGCTTATTTCCCTTCAAGAACGCTCTTGAATTCTTCCTCCACCCCAGTAAATAACAATTCCATCCTTATAATTGTTCATAAAAAAATCTTTTGCATTCTCCTTGTCTCTACACTTTCTCTCATAATCATATTCAAACCATCAGCTCATGCTTTTACCTCCTCCTTCAAAAATCTACCCTCAACCCACCTTTCCTGCTCCAGTTCAGACCACCATTATCTCTGCATGATTTCCCTCCACAAAAGTCTCACAACTGGTCTTGCTACTCACACTCTTGAACACTCCCCCCCCCCCCGGGCTCTTCTCAAAATGGCAGGGGGAGGGAATCCTTTTAGGACATAAACTAGCTCATGTCCCTCCTCTGCTCAAACTTCTCCAATGGCTTCTCTTCTCATGCTAAGTAAAAAATGGAGTCCTTTCATAGTCTTCTGCCCCTACACCTCTCTGACCTCATGCCCACCACTTTCCCCCTTGCCCTTACCTGATGATTATGCATTGCACTTAGCATCATCAGATATGCTCTGCATCAATGCATTAATCATTTATTATTTATAAACAAACTTCACGGGGACAGGAGGGACACTGCTATGTCCCCATTGCCTAGAACAGCACCTGGTAGGTGTCAAGTCGTTGACACCTAATAAATATTTAATGAGTGAATTAAATTTCTCCCACTTTTTATTAACTTCAGCAAAGAGGGAACCTGAGTTCATGTAACAACTGAAAATTCATAGTTAATTTCCACTTCCCCACCCCAGCCACCCAATTTCCCCATGAGTTTAGTTCTGCTGACCAGAAGAATTAGAGCAGAGGAGGGAAATGGGCAACATTTAAGAGTAACAACAATTTAACTTGAAAACTAAATTAATTTCCAAAGCACTTCTTGAATTCCACCCCTCGCTTCCCACCTGGCTCAGGTGCCTACCACTGCTCAGCTGACTCACCAGGGGAGTCCAATAACTGGGAGGCCAGCCTCTGATCTGCTGCTCACTCAGTCCTCCGTGAGGCTGCCATAGGGCCATCCTTAATGGGAAACGGTGTTGTCCCTGTGATTGACACTCTCCATAAACTGCACGGCCATCCCCAGGTATACAATACACTCTGGTTACTTCAATATGTATGATATTGGAAGGCCACAGGTTTCTTAGCTAATTAAGCTTACATTTCTTTATTTTTTTCTACCTACTTTCACAAGGTATCAAGATTTTACTCTGTGCTCAAAAATATCCTCAGCTTTAAAACAAATGACCCTGGACTTTGAGCTATGGGTACCATTTGTAATCATACCCCGATGTTTATGAAGATACCATAATCCCTTATGAAACAACCACAAAAAGGTGGGAGTCGGATTGATCCTTTCTGTGCCAGGTACCCTCCAGGTAGCAGCAGTATCCACATTTTCTAGTTGACGAAACTGAGGTTTGGAGAGGAAGTCTCTTACCCAAAGCCTTAGGCCTCACTCCAAATTTCCTGCTGTTTCCACCATAAGGAATACTATAAAGCTGATACAAATATACATAAAAATATGTACACGTGTAATTTACTGAAAAAGACAATGCAGAACACTATTTTTGCACAGATAATGCTGCTATGGAAAATGGTTATATGTGCAAAGGAAGCAGTGTAGATGAGAACAGTTGATCTTGATTTTATTGGATCACACGTCCTTCAAATTGTCACAGTCCCTAACAATGATACAGAAGTCAGATTCATATATTGAGAAAGCAAGCTTGAGAGGAGGTACTAACTACATTGTCTTGTTTCACTGCTTAGACTCAGCAGAAGGGAGAAAATTTCATAAGCAGCAGTTGAGAAGGTTTTCTGGAGAAGGAGAAGAGGGTAAATTAAGGGAGATATCTAAAGCCAGAGAGAAAGAAGATGAACAGAAAAGACACTCCCCGCCCCGGCTCCCAGGCAGTCTGGCTTGACGCTGCAAACACTCTTCCCGCCTCCTAGATATTAACAGGAAAAATGCTGGCCAAGTAAATTCCAGGCTTCTCTAGGGCACTGCCTGACAGGCAGGATGCTGGGACTGATCCTGGCATTGCTGAGTGGAAAAGTCAGTGGGCTGGAAATCAGAAGGCCAGGGTCCTTGGTCCTGATTTGGCTGCCAATAAACTTTATTACCATGTAACCTTGGATAGGTCACTCGCCCTCTTTTGTCCGCAGCTACTCCATTTGTATAACATAGAAACTGAACTATGTGGTATGTTCTTTCCAATTCTAATGTCCTTTCCCATCCTAACTATCTATGATTACTGTAGTTTAATTTCCCAGCATATCCCACCAGGACGGTTGCAGTATCCTCCTCACTGGTCCGCCTCTCTATCTCCATCCTGGACCCTGTCTATTGATCTTTCCTGCCGCTGAAGAGTGTGCTACCTCAGAGGTGGATCAGGTCATCTCTTGCTCACAACTTCAGTGACTCTCCACTGCACGCTCCCCGGGGGACAGCCTAGCGCGTTACCAGAGATCACCAGGTCCCCGGCGACCAGCCTCACCCACTTCTTCAGCTCTGTCTCCTGCCATTGCCCGCCTTGGACTCTAGGACCTCTTGATAAAAAAGGATGTAGTCTCTGAACATACCACATCATCAGAGACATTTGTGTCCTGACTGTTTCCCTTCCAAGAAATACATCCACCCCTTTTCATCTAGATCACCAGCCTGCATCCTTCCCATTCTAGTTCAGTTTTATCTCCCTTAGATGCTTTCCTGATATTGCTAGATGAGTCCATGAGAAGATGCTCTCTCTAGCATCCCGCACTCACTTCATGGTACTCGGACTCTTTGTTGTGATGTCTGTTTCTCCCCGAGGCAGAATGTTCCTGAAGTGGAGCAGCTGTTTGTATTTTTCCTTTGTCGCTTAACCCACCCCCAGTCTCACTTCCAACAGAGCCCAGAACATTTAACCTGGTTCCTAGAAGGCACCCAATACATGTTTATGGAGCTGCACTCTGTGCTTCTCCGCTGCGGCTGTGCAGACTTCCTCCAGTCTCTGCACCGTCCGCCTTCAGCAATCCCTCGCTTGAATACAGTCCCAAAGGGGGACCAAGACAGGTTCCATCCATATTTCTTAACTTCACTTAGCTAGCTCCCCAAGAGCCTTGCAGCCCCAAATCTGTTAGTTTCAGAGTTGGCAGGTCA
Source organism: Myotis lucifugus (assembly GCF_000147115.1). Taxonomy (NCBI): domain Eukaryota; kingdom Metazoa; phylum Chordata; class Mammalia; order Chiroptera; family Vespertilionidae; genus Myotis; species Myotis lucifugus. The sequence goes on along the minus strand of NW_005871111.1, from coordinate 3,034,759 downwards.
AAGGCAGGCCCCCCTGCTCTCCACCCCCTCCCCCCCAGTTTCTCCAGCCAGCCACGAAAAGGCCTCCCAGTCCCCGGGGTCTAGCTTGCTGTTACACTGGGCTCCGAGTACAGCATCGTATCTGACTCCATGAGGGTATTATTTTAAGCATTACTAAACACCCCTAACCTATCAACTCCTGGCTTTGTAGTCATTTCCAGTTGGAATGTCTTCAGGCTGAAAGAAGACAGGTTTGTGAAAAGACATAAACATCGTTGGTGAGAGGTGACATATGTTTTCTCCTAGCGAAAGCAAGGCACTCCCGTAGATTCTGCAGTTTTTGGACACTGCATAAAACACATCTCGTAGGCAATTAATCTCCTGGCAGGCTTTGAGTGAAGCAATTACTCCATGTTTTCCTTTGTCATTGTTCGAAAGTTTAACAGTGCATCTATCTACTTTATTCGTGTCTGGAAAGCCAAAGACCGCCTCACAACCTTTGCAGCAAACAGATGTAAAAACACTTAGTGTTCACACGTTTGATTTAAATATTGACAAATTTTTTCATTAGAACATTAAACCCTTAGCTTTATTCATCTCAAATGCTTGCCAGGAGAGTGACTTCCCCCATTAGAATGACTCCCAGTAACTCAATACAAACTTTGCAAGCGGGAGAACCACAGAACCTGGTAGTCTGTGCTCACATTCTGCGGGGAGGCAGCTGTAACTGGTTAGGGACCGGTGCTGGAAATAGTATTTGGAGCTCTCTTGGCAGATTTCTTACATCGTTATTCAATATGAACTGCAAATCATATGCTCATAGTTATGAAAATGTCAGGAAACTCCTAGTGTTCATGCTTTGTTTGACAAAGCTATTTTCGAGTCGTGTTGGACCGCAGAGGCATCAAACATTTGGGATGGAGAAGAAAAAAACAGCCGCCCCCTCCCCACAGTTTTGAGAAGTTGGTAATTCGGTCCTATATGACAAGAGCTCAACTCCGAATGGATGGACGTACATTTCACACAGTCTTGATTAGTCCAGGATGTGTGTCAGGGCTACTAGAGGTCTGAGAGGAAATGCAAGAAACTTGTTCACTTCTTGCTCAGTTTGAATCAACTGAGCTTCAGATCAGGGTCAGCAAACTGTTTGACTCTTAACTCCTAGCGGCAGCTGAGCAAAGCCCAGGGCCAGGGCCAGGCATAAGAGAAGAGGGAGAGAGCCAAAAGTGAAGAAAAGTAAGGGCTTGATGGAGAGAGGAAGGGGAGAGGACAGGGAAAGAGGAAGAACAAGAAGGAAGTGTTAAAGAAAAGCAAAATATGAGGAAATAATGAATATCTAACAATAATGAAATAAATTTGTATGACATTTCCACATAGATATTATAATTTAAATTTAGATGCTCACCATTCTTGCAAGATGTGTAAGGCTATTCTTAATTTAGCCTTTAAGAAACAATGTTGTGGAAATTTTGAAAAAGAGAAAAACACAAAGAAAAATATTAAAGTCACCATATCCCTAAACCCACAGATAATCATGAACAAGTATCATATATTTTTTATTTACTTATTCTTATTTTTAAATTTATTTTAGAGAGAAAGGAAGGAAGGGAGAGAGAGAGAGAAACATCAGGCACACAAACATCAGTTGCCTCCACATCAGGCACACAAACATCAGTTGCCTCCTCTGTGTGCCTGACTAGGGATCAAACTGGCAACCTAGGCATGTGCCCTGACCCAAGACCTTTCAGTATATGGGAAGATGCTCCAACCAACTGAGCCACACTGGCCAGGGCTCATATATTTTTCAAAGCACACATACTAGTATATACACACAAATGAATTCTTTTTACAAATTGGAATTATATTGGACATAGTTTCTTCTTTTTAATGTAATACGTATATTCTATGTCATTAAATATTCTTCTAAAATATGTTTTTTAGTGGCTGCAATTAAACATTTAGGTTGTATCTATTTTTCATTATTCATAAAATTGTTGAGATGAATATTCTTGTGTATGAATTTTTATATACATCTATGTTACCTCTCTAGGCAAAAACATTGAAATTGTTTTCTAGGTCAAAGGTACTAGTATGCACATCTTCAAGGATTTTTACATGTATTTCCAAATAGTCTTCTAAGAAAACTGCCATAATTTATATTTCTATCATCAGTATAGGATTTAGTGTCTATTTCCCTCACTCGCTGCTAACAATTACTTGCTAAGGTATCTCCCTAAGTACTATCACTTTTTGTTGTATTGTTAATCCTCGCCCGAGGATATTTTTTTCCATTGATCTTTTCAGAGTGGACAGAAGAGAAGAAGGGAAGGGGGAGAGAGAATGAGAGAGAAAGACAGAGAGAAACATCAATGTGAGAGAGACACATCAATTGGTTGCCTCCTGCATGGGCCCCAACTGGGGTTGGGGATTGAACCTGCAACCCAGGTATGTGCCCTTGACTGGGAGACAAACTCGAAACCCTTCGGTGTGTGGACTGATGCTCTAACCACTTAGGACACTGGTTAAGGAGGTACTATCACTTTTTAAGATAACATTTCATTATTTTCCTTAGTGAAGTTAAATATCTTTTTTATATGTTCACACATTTGTAAGACATTTGTATTTGTTATTATGTAAACTGCACATTTTGTGAATTTTCTCAGTCCACTCTACTATTGGTATTATTAGTCTTATTAGACAGACAGATTTTAAGACTAACTTATCCAAGATCACATAGTAAAGTGGCAAATTTGGGTTTTCTAAGTTGGCTTCATGTCATGCGAGGCACAATGTTCTTTTATAAATTCCAATGATAATAATGTCTTAAGTTCACTGTTAAAACCAAATCCACTGAATAACAAAATTAATAAAATCAAGAAAATTTGCAATTGTACAACAATGTACAGTGCCCCATCATAAGGAGTATCAAATATCTCACTGGTCCTTGATTTTTAATCATTTTGCTTAAAGTCTTGTGCTTAGAATATTTGCAGAGATATAGCAGTGGCCTAATAACCACTTTTATAATGTGTTTCTTTTCATTTGTTATTGTGTGTTTAATCATGTTGCTTAAAGTCAATATGTTTATTGATTTTAGAGAGAAGGGAAGGGGGAGAGGGAGGGAGGGAGGGAGAGAGAGGGAGAGGGAGAGGGAGAGGGAGAGGGAGAGGGAGAGGGAGATGTTTATTGATTTTAGAGAGAAGGGAAGGGAGAGAGAGAGAGAGAGAGAGAGAAACATTGATGGGTTGCCTCCCGTACATGTCCCGATGGGGGATCGAACCCACAACCTAGGTATGGGCCCTGACCAGATGACACTCCAACCGAGCCAGGGATATTATGTGTTTTATTTGAATGATCTCTAGTTTCTCTTCCAGATTGGCAGACAGAAAATCTGTAGAAAGAGATACAGAGGAAGGTGACTATGATAGACAGGGATGCTATGTTGGCTGATGGTGTGTTCTGCTGGTCAGGGGGCAGCTACTAAAATAGTTGACTGATTGACACTAGGGGCACTCGTGAGTGGAAATGAACTCTGAAATGAGGGAGGAGCCATCCTGCTTTCCTCTGGGCCAAACTTCACCTGGAGCATCAGGCTTCACTCTGAGCACCAGAGTTCAACAGAGTCATACCATCCCTCATGGAAAGCAGAGACCGGGCTGGCAAAGAGAACTAAAATAATGTCCTCAGAGGAATGGCTGAAGGAGCCAGAGAGGTGATCCTGAGGAGAAGACTTGAGGGAACATGAGAACAGATTCCAAATGCTTGAAGGACACTGTATTGGACAGATGCTATTTGAGTTCCCACCTCATCTCCTTATCTCCAGTCACAAAACATATTTATGCCCTTGGGGATGTAGCAGTGGACAAGGCAGAGTCCTGCTTTAAAGGAACATGCCTTCTAAAGGTATCTGCTACATGGATGTTGAGGATGGATAGATGCAGAGTGAATGAGTCAAAGACTGTACTTACCAAAATGGAGAACAGGGGAGAACATTTGGATTGAGATGGCAAATGAATGGTGTCCTCAGAAATGGATGAAGAGCACTAGAACACGCCCGTGCCTAGAAAGCTGAAGCCAGAAGGCCTGAGAAAATGCCGATTCGTTCCTTCTTGCCCATGCTCCTATCACTAAATCACATCTCCAATTAAAGCTCCACCTGCTCAAGCCGTGTTGATGGCCCCCTATTGCTTTTAGGACAAAGTGCAAATTCCTTACCTTAAGCATAAAGTAACACACAAATTGGAGCCAGTCTACCTTTCCAGTCTCAGGTTCTGCTGCTCTGGCAAAGAGAAAAAGACTCAGAAAACTCCTGCCTGGAGTTGGCTCAATGCAGGCCAGGGGCAGCCTTCAATGAACTTTATTGGTTCCTTCATTCAGCCGACATTAACTGAGTGCCTGGCCTCAAGCTATGACAGCTGGTGCCGGTTCCAGTGCTCAAGGAGCTCATGGTTTAAGAGGGAGTAGCAGCTAACTATTGACATGGCTAAGGGCTACTGCCTGTGATGCGGCAATGGCAGGGAAGGATGCAGCGGTAGTTCTACTCATTCACCCTACAGATATCGAGTATTTACTATGTGCCAGCCAGTACCCTTGGTGCCAGGGCTCAGTAGCATACCAAGGGCAGGACAGGGGAGCAGTCTTCTTTGGTGCAGCAAATATGGGGTGCAGGGTCTGTGGAGAATTTAAAAATAACAATGAAACCAACTATCATTTAGTCTGCTTTCATTAGCAGTATTTACGTGCAATTCTAACAATGTCATATGAGATGCTCCTCCTGCCAGAGTGATGCTCCCACAGCCCTACCCTTGGTACTCCACTGCTGGGGCTACAGCAGTGAACAACACATTCCAGTTGGTTGGGGCGACTCTTTCCTTCCATCTTTAATATTAGAACTGCCCATACTGGCTGGCCACTGGCCCATCCAGGAGCAGACCTCAGCTTGATGTAACATGTGACTACATTCTGGCCAAAGAGATGTGAGCAAATGGGAAGTGTCTTGTCTAGGGGTCAGGCCCTTGCAGAGGAAGAAAGAGAGAGGAAGGAAGGAAGAAAGAGAGGAAGGGAGAGAGGGCGGTGTCCTTAAAATAGAAAAATAAAAAGGGTGTGCTTCAGACTGGAGTGTATCCATGAAGATGCTGAAGAAGCACCTAGGTCTAGGATGAGATCAATGCCACAGGTTGAGACTGGCAGAGGCGTAATATAGACCGAGCCTGGGCTTCAGGGAGAGCACGGGGAACTGAACTACCCATCCAGCACTGGGCAGCCTCCTCTGGACTGGAGAGAAATCAATTTTTTTAAACCATTATCTATCTATTTATCTATCTATCTATCTATCTATCTATCTATCTATCTATCTATCTATCTATCTATCTATCCATCCATCCATCTGCTCATTCATTATAATACCAGTTTAGACTGTATCCTAATTAATAATGAGAGAGACAAGTAAAGGACATATATAGTTCATGAGGTGATAACTGTGCACAGAAAATAAAGGGGTGGGGAGAGTGAGTGCTGGTGGGAGGGGGCTGTAATGTCACTGGTGCTGTTAGACCCGCATCATGGTCTCATTCAGTCGTCACTAGCCACCTGTGCCTGTTTCAGCCCAAACAGAGATGTGTGATGAGTGTAAAATACACTCTGGATTACCGCCCCCCCCCCACCCCGCCCCACCCCCAGAAAAGAAGAAATAAAGAATGTAAAATATCTCATTAATATTTTGGATCTATCAGGTTAAATAAAATATATTCATTATTTTACCTGTTTTTACTTTTTAAATTGTGGCTCAGAAAATGTTAAATTACATATGTGGTTTGCATTTGTGGCTCTCATGACATTTAGCCTCCTGATAGCAACTCCTCATGGTCCCCCGACCCAGTTCTCCCTGGAGCCTGTTGCCCCGACCCTGTCAGGGATTACCCAGCAGCATCATCATAGTATGTCCATGGTCTTATTCATGGGAAGGGGGTCCTGTTCTCCGGGTGTCAGAGTTTATCAAGAATAATCATGATCATCCCATAGACCCCTTTCACGACCCAGGAAAGAAGGCAAAGTGCCCAGCTACCTCTTTGGAGAACAGTTGAGAAGCACTTAAAGGTATTGCCTCTCAAAGGAACACACCTTCCCCAACTGGACTGCCACAGTATGCAAATCCACCATGAAAGGTTTGCCTTTAAGTTAAATTTTTTCCTAGAGGGCGCTTGTTTAAAAAGTGGCATTTGAGAAACTCTAAGGCACAGTGTCCAAGACTGAGGGCTTTGGAGTCAGATAAAGCTCTACCCTTCCCTGGTCGTGTGGCTTTGAATAACTACCTTGCTACTTCAGACCTTTAATCATGTCCAAAGCCAGGATATCATCCCCACAACTCACACCACGGCTTCACCTTTCACACACATGCCCTGGATAAGGCCAACTCTCAAACTATAGACTCCATGCCTCCAGCCTTTCCTCCTAAGAAGCTGTTCAGAGTCAGGAAGACGGATAAAAAAAATCTGACTACAAAAATATGAATCACCTTCGCTTCCACTCCCTGGTGAAAAAATTCTGCCAATGGGGAGTGGGCTGGGAAAGGCAGTGAAAGGCAAACCACGTTTTCATGGGAGTACACACAGCAAATCTCCAAACTCCTCTCCTGTACACACGGCATTCTGCCTGGAGGCTCAGGGTCAGGACTGTGTGAAAAAAAAAAAGTAACCAAAATGGCTTTTCAAGAAGGAGGAAAAACAAGGCAACCCGGTGTGTCATCAGTGGAATGTCCTTTGCTCATAGGCCCTTGGATGACGCCAGCCAGAGATGGCCTGTGGAGGTGATGGTGGCTGACGCACGATGAAGTGTTTCATTAACACTGCCAAACCGTGACAGCATATACAGGTCCAAATGCTACACCTTCCTGTGTCACTCAGACATAAATCTTACCTTACTTCACAGGGCCGGGAACAGCTTTCATCCACGAGCCACAGAGCGGACCAAGTGCTTTAGGTGCGTTATTCCATTTCACTGACCCGCAGCACTGGGAGCTCGGTATCGGTAACCCGAGATTACCAAGGCTCAAAGAGCCTTCTCAATTTCACCCATCCAGTGAAATGGGGGTTAGAATTGGCTCCATCTAATTCGTAACTGGTCTACTCTGCTGCTAAAAATATTGAAGGTGTACAATGTTTACACTTATTTTATTTTTAAATATATTTTTATTGATTTCAGAGAAGAAGGGAGAGGGAGAGAGAGATAGAAACATCAATGATGACCAAGAGTCATGGATCGGCTGCCTCCTGCACGCCCCATACTGGGGATTGAGCCTGCAACTCAGGCATGTGCCTGACCAGGAATCGAACCATGACCTCCTGGTTCATGGGTTGATGCTCAACCACTGAGCCACGCTGGCCACGGGAATGTTTATATTTATGATGAAATATTAAAGACTTATACATTGGACTCATTTTACCTTGAGTGTTTTAATCACTTTGATGCTAGTGAACTGATCTCCCCGACTAGGACGCAGACTTTGTTTGTCACTGAGAATGCCTTGGGAAGGACATGTGCAAAGTGGAGCCAAGGTGGCATCATGGAGAGAGGACAAGACGGGGAGGTAGACAGACCCTTTCAGTCAGCTGGGGTGACGCTGGGGCATTCTGTAAACCTCTCACGTCTCTTCTTGCTTATCAATGAAATGGGAAGACTAAATGGGAAGACTTACCACCTACACTATCTGCGTCGCAGGACTTTTGTATGAGAATGCAAGTGAAAATGCTTTTGTGAGCCACAAAACCCTCTGTGCATGTATCAAACTAACCAGTGGGTGAATGGGTGTGAGAAAAGAGCAAAGACTGGGAAGATTGAATTCCTTCTATAGGTCCAGATAATTTTGGGAAATATGATTTCATCATTTGTTTGAGAAAAGAAAATTACCCTGTTTTTAATCCAAACCAAACTGAATTAAAATATAGCATGTGCCAAGCTGTGTTCCTGCTTAAAAAGCACTATTAATACATTATTTCATTTGATCCTCAACATCACCCGATGAGGCAGATATTTTAAAGATGAGAAAAATAAACTTGAAGAGATAGAGTAGCTTCTATTTGATCATCTGGCTATACATTGGCAAGGTGGGGACTCAACGGACCAACAGATATGTTGATGTTACATCTAATGTTCTTTCTTTATTCAGTTTCCTCTGAGCAGAGCCTCCATTCTCCCACCCCCCTCTATTCCCTGCCAAAAAAATGTTTAGCAGCATAGCATTTCACATCATTGATCAACCACTGGTCTTAGTTAATCGGGTGTTGGTAGAGAAGCATATTTACTTTCTAGTACTGTCCTATCACTCAGAGGTTTCGGAAGACAGTAGACTTGGCCTCTACCCTCAGGTAGCATGTAATTCCTCTAGACAGGCAAGATATACAATGTTGAAACACTGGAGAAGTGTTGTGTTAACCCATATAGCCTGGAACCTAAGTGTAACAGCTCTGGCATAGAAAAACACTAATGGGGGCTGCAGTAGTCAGAGAAAACTTCCTGGGGGAGGGAAAACATAAGCTTCCTCCGAAGGTCATGGCAGAATGGAGGCCAGAGACTACATCCTCAGCCCAGGCCAAGTATTCCTCTTACTACACAGATGAGTGCCAAAGGGAAGAATAGATTATACATTTAACATGCCCTTTTATTTGTAGATAGGTGTCTGTGAATGTCTGTTATCTAAAAGGTTGGTTCATATGTTAATCAAAATGACCATCACATATTGGTAGAATCATCGAGGACAGTGCTCAGAATGACATACTGCTTTTGCAAAAGAGCTATAGTTTCTGAGGTAATACATTAAAAAAAAAGAAAAAGGTATTCTTTTATGTGGGTTCCCCAAAATGCAGCCTGGCAATCTAAAAGCCCAAAGTAGGAAAGCTTCCCCATTTGAAACCGCCTTTATATCTACCATACGCAGATTCGCCAGGCAGAACATTAAAAAAATGGTGACACAAAATGTCTGCACCATCTTTTCAAGTCTGACGCCGCCAGTTTAGTGCGCGGCATCACTGTTCGGAGCAATCCGTTTTGATCCGAGGAGGTACGAAACACAGCCACCCACAGCCGGAATGCGAGGATCCTAGAGAAGAGCGTGGATTAACTTGAAAGTGCAGGGAACAGGATGGCCTTGTTTCCTTCGTGACCGAGAGTTCACAAGAAACCCCCTATTTGTTTCAACACATTGTAAACCTGCGTCTCCAGTGCCAAGCTATGTGTCTGGCATAGAGTGAGACCTTAAGAAATAAATATTGAAGGAATGAAGAGCTGCTTTCTTTGATGATTTTGTACTTTATAGTGCTTTGAGAGTCCTTATTATAAACGTAATAATGCCGGCCATTTTTTGGCACATGCTTGCTGAGCACTTTAGAAATACGATCTTATTTGCACCATGCAATAATCACGAGAGGCAGATATTACTACTCCTGTTTCACAGACGGGAAACTGAGGCTTAGAGAAATGAAGCAATTTGCCCAAGTTCACACCCAGGTCCACTAAATGCCTAAGCCCATGACATCAACTCCTTGTGCAAAGCTATTCAACCTTGATGTGTACCATACAGGAATAGAGAGAGCAAACACAGAAAATAGAAGCAATATTAATAAAAAGCTAACATTTATCAGGTATGTATACTTCTGAAATGATATGCATACTCTATCTCATTTAATCATCATCACAACCCTAAGAGGGAAGTTTTATTTATCCCCTTATACAGATGAGTAAAAAGAAATATACAAGAATTTAAGAAATTTGTACAAGGTCACCTAGTTAGTAAGCAGTGGATTAATGTACCAGATATGAAACTGTACATATTACTTAAAATACTATTCTTAAAAAATACCCAACCAAGAGAGGGAAAATGGTGGCCAAATAGACCTGATGTGCATCTCCTCCCAGGGCCAGACTGAAAATACAACTAAATTGAAGAACGTTCACCTGGAATTACCAACTGAGGTCCAGCTAAGGAGGAGACAAATCAAGGAAAAACAGAAAATACCTGGAGACAGGTAGGAAGTATGAGGTCGAAAGAGGAGCTGACCCAGCTCCCAGGGGCAGCAGGCCTGTAGGCCAAGAGAAGGGGGAGTCTGGGCTAAGGGAGGGGCTGTTCCCTCAGAAGACAGAGCCCCGGAACCCAGGCTGGGCCCCAGAGCCCAGAATACCAGAGCCGAGGCCCATGACCCATGTAACATCCAGCCTCGAAAGGCCTCAGGGCCAGTTGGAGAGAAAGACTGGAGCCAGTTGGAGAGAAAGCCTCAGTTTCTTTTTTTTTCTCTAAACCCAGAGCACAGGAGTTTTCATTTGCAGCCACTCACTGGAGGCTTTGGTGCACAGAGGGATAGAGGAGGATATAAACAAGTTGGAAGAATATACCCTGTTCATGGATTGGTAGAATCAACATCATTAAAATGTCCATACTACCCAAAGCAATCTATAGATTCAATACATCCCTATTAAAATACCACCAGCATATTTCAAAGAGCTAGAACAAACACTCTAAAAATTTATATGGAACCAAAAAAGACCCTGAATAGCCGTAGCAATCTTGAGAAAGAAGAACAAAGTTGGAGGGATTACAATACCAGATATCAAGTTATAATACAAAGCTACTGTACTCAGAACAGCCTGGTAGTGGCACAAAAACAGGCATATAGATCAATGGAACAGAACAGAGACCCCAGCAATTGACTCCAGACATTATGCTCAATTAATATTTGTCAAAGGAGGCAAGAGCATGCAATGGGGTAAAGACCGTCTCTTCAATAAATGGTTTTGGAAAAACTGGACAAGTACATGCAAAAAATGAAACTAGACCACCAACTTACACCATACACAAGAATAAACTAAAAATGGATAAACAACCTAAATGTAAGTCCTGAAACCATAAAAATCTTAGAAGAAACCCAGCCATCAAAGTCTCAGACATCTCTCATAGCAATATGCTTGCTGATACATCTAGGGCAAAGGAAACTAAGGAGAAAATAAACTAATGGGACTACATCAAAATAAAAAGCTTCTGTACAGCAAAAGAAACCATCAACAAAATGAAAAGGGAGTTCACTGCATGGGAGAACATATTTGGCAATGATACATCCAATAAGGGGTTAATTTCCAAAATATATAAAGAACTCAAACAACTTAACAAAAGGAAGACAAACAATTCAGTTTAAAAATGGGCAAAGGACCTAAATAAACACTTCTCCAAGTTGGACATACAGATGGCCAAGAGACATATGAACAAATGCTCAAAGTCACTAATCATCTTAGCGATGGAAATTAAAATGACAACGAGTTATCTCACACTGGTCAGAATGGCTATCATCAACAAATCAACAAAGGACAAGTGTTGGTGAGGATGTGGAGAAAAGGGATCCCTAGTACACTGCTGGTGGGAATGCAGACTGGTGCAGCCACTGTGGAAAATAGTATGGATTTTCCTAAAAAAAAATAAAAAATGGAACTCCCATTTGATCCAGTGATTCCACTTCTAGGAATGTATCCTAAGAAGTCTGAAACACCAATCAGAAACAATATATGCACCCCTATGTTCATAGCAGCACAATTCACCATAGTTAAGATTTGGAAACTGCCCAAGTGCCCATCAGTAGATGAGTGGATAAAAAAGCTGTGGTACATCTACACAATGGAATACTATACAGAGGTAAAAAAAGGAGCTCTTACCATTTGCAATAGCCTGGATGGACCTGGAGAGAATTTTGCTAAGCAAAAGAAGCCAGTCAGAGGAAGAAAAGTATCACATGATCTCACTCATATGTGGAATCTAATGAACAAAACAAACTGATGAATAGAATAGAACAGACTGAGGAATTTCAGAGGGAAGAATGGGGTGGGGGAGTGAGGGTGGGGTGGAGAGATTTACCGGGGAATTTATATGCATATATGTATAGCCCATGGACATAGACAATAGTGTGGTGACGGCCTGGGAGGGGTGAGTGCGGGGTATTGGGAGTCAATGGGAAAACAAAAACTAAAGCACAACAACGAAAAAAAAAAAGGGGACATCTGTAATACTTTCAACAATAAAGGTAAATTTTAAAAAAATACCCAACCATCTTATTTGTGCCTAATTTACCCCTACTTAGCAAAAATTAGACTATAACAATATAAAGGCAAATAATTCTGATTAATCAAAATATTACAGTGAATGGAGAATTTATGGCCTATCCAATAAGGTCCTAAGCTCAAGGTGAAGCTGGTTCATGATCCCTCCCAGGAATTCACTGGGATGGCTCTATGATTCCCCTCACTGTTCACCCCATTTCTCAGCGGTGCTGCAGGCCGGTGATGCCTGTTTGAATTGTGTCCATCAGAAAAGGCAACGTGTCAGTGTTATGAATACATCTTAAACAACTTCTGTCAGAACTGTCAATGCCCTGAGCCCCTGCACTGACAGACCACCTAAGCAGGTCTCCCCCACCCTTTCTCTAAAGGTGCTGCAGGGCTGCGGAACCCTCAGTCTTCCAGGACTAACCTCAGAAAGCTTTGCAGTTGACACCTGCCCTGTGCCCCTATGCACTCTCAATCACTGAGCCCCTCTTCCGTCAGTCACTGCTTTGAAAGCTGCTCTCTCCCCTTTTGCTACTCGACATTTTACAAGAAAGATAGTATCAGATGTGTGTTTACTGTCTGACCAGTGGCTTATGAGGATGAGAAATTCTGCTGGTTTGACTGAACGGCCCAGCTGTATGGCAGTCATGCTGCAAGTTGGAGATGCCCGCTGGTGCCGGAAACAGGCGGCAACTGTGCAAGAAGCAGCTATTCCTCAGCACCATCTAGTGCTTCAGCCATTAGCTCGGTCTTCCTCTCACTCCTCTCAGTGAGTCTCATCTTGGGCCCCACTTCACTGGTCATGACCCCGCATGTAGAAAGAGTTAAAGGTACAGAGGCACAATTCAGAGAAAGAGGAAGAGAATGGATTGAGTTCCCTTTGCCAGGAGCCATGCCACGCACTTTCAAATTCTCCTCTTTTAATCTGCACATGTCCCCCCAAGTCAGTGTTATTATCTTTACTTTATAGATGAGGGGAAGGCAAGGATGTTGTTAAATGTTGAAGGTGGGCCTCTAACCCAGATCTGTCTGATTCCAAAAGAAAAATGCCTGGGTATTTTTAACTTCATGCTTTTCTTATTACAGACAAAACCACGGAGCTCCCCAAGATAACTTGTACCTGGGGAGCAACTCTTAGGAGCTCCAAATGGGGGTTCTTAAAAGACACATGGAACCTGGGTGAGTGGTCGTGACATGCAAGGTACCAAATCAGACGTATTTGTAATTGTTCCCAATGCAAGTTCCCCCACCCCAAACTTCTCTTCCTCTTTGTCCCCTGCTCTTCCTGATTACATGGAGGAGGAAGTCATGATGAAGGGTTAATCTTCCATCCAATTTAGAATCTTAAGACTGGCTTGGTTCCTTGGCCAGTGTTGCTCAGTTGGTTGGGTATCATCCTGTGCAGCAAAAGGCTGCTGGTTTGATTTCCAATCAGGGCACACATGCCTGGGTTGCAGTTCGATCTCTGGGAGGGGATGTGCAGGAGGCAGCTGATCAATGTTGTGCTCTCACATTGATGTTTCTCTGAAGTTTTCTCCCTCTCCCTTCCTCTCTCTCTAAAAATCAATTTAAAAAATTTTTTTAAGACTGGCTTGGTGAGCAGTGGGATCCTGGACCAGTAACTGCTTCACTAACCTTTAGCTTTTTCATCTGTGAAATGGAGCTAAGGACTCAATCACCTACCTCCTTGACAAACTGCGGAATTTTTTAAAAAAGATATTTGTGAAAGTCTTTTGTAAACTACAAAATGCTAGGTCCACTTTTAGTAAGTCATTCTTTCCATAGTTACTAAGTGCTTCTTTGTGAAAAGCACCGTGGATAGAAATGAGTAAAACACAATCTCTGACCTTAAAGTATGCACATTCTTGAGGAGGATATTTACATGAATAACTATAACAGAATGTAGGAAAAAAATTGGCAACAGAACAAAGAGAAACATAATTTGCCATGGGATCTCAGAGCAGGTTAAGCAAGGGGTATTCAGGCAAATGGAAGAAGCCAGTACAGTTCAGGGCAATCTGGAAGATAAAATCTATGAAACTTGGCAACTTTCTCATTAAATTATGCATTTATTCATCCATTAAGCATGTATCTCATGCTTATTGTATGCTGGCCACTGTGCCAATGTGAACAGATTGAATGGGGAATGCTGGCAGGCTGACCATGGGGCAATGCCCCAGGGGAAGTTGAAAATGCAGGTCTCAGGTTCAGAAAGAGTCAGGGTTGTTGGCAAATTTCAACCATCCTTCTAGAGCTGGCAGCTGAAGCTATAGGGACTGATGAGCTCACCCAGGTACACAGGTGAGATGGAAAGGTGGAGGAAGCGGAAGGGCAGGGGCAGAAACTGGAGGAGTCCTAAAATAAAGGTTGAAAGAAAAAGAGGAATTAGCAGAGCATATAAAAAGAGAGTCTCAGAGAGGCGAGGAGAAAGGTGAAAAAATACAAATGAAGAAAGTGTAATCAACAGTGTCCCCTTCTACAAAGATAAACAATACTGGCAACTGAGAAGAAACTACTAGACTTATCCATGAGGAGTTTTTGGGTGCTCCTGAGTCAACACACAGCTCTCCCAAGTCCAGGACAAGTTATTGTCATTGTCTGATTTCTGGCCACTGGTAACCATGATCAAATGCCTAGATTTGAATCCCAGCTCTGCCACTTCCTAGCTCTGTGACTTGGACAACTTAATCTTTCCTTCTGTGCCTCAGTTGAGGATAATACTGTTACCTGCTTCCTATGGTTACCACGAGGATTCCATAAACACAATAGCACTTAGCCACAACAGCAGTTAGAACAATTCTTGACACGTGATAAGCAATCAAGAAGTATTAGCTATTACATATGGGCCAATCCATCTAGAAAGGCCTGTTTTTCAAAAGCTTATGGCCTCTGAATTGAGGGGCCACAAATCAGATCCACCCCTCCTTCTGGAGGTTCTCACTCACGCAGGGCATCCACTGCTTTGTAATGGAACCCCAGGCTCTGGGCTGGCGTTCTTGGGGAGTCACGTCATGTGAAACACACCAATTTTGGGGACTGTTGATGCCAAGCTGACCAGGTTTTGGAAACATAAGAACTTTTTATTGATGAGCTTTGGGTAAACCACTGTAAACAAGTCTTAAAAACCCATCACATTTGACTGGTTTGTAAGTTGTGGAAAGTGAACCCAGATCTAACACATGGTTAGGAGGAAAAATATAACTTAGGAAGATTTTGTTTCTTTTAATTATAGGATTTTACCCCACAAGGGTTCTGTTAATGGGGTCAAAGAATTTAGTTTTCCCCCCCACCCCCACCCCGTCTATTTGATACTAGGATTTTACAGATGGAGGCACAGAACTGTGAAATGACTAGCCCAAAGCTGTCTTCTCCCAGCCCACGGCCAGACCTGCCTAGTAGTGTGTAACTGTGGGGCCATGGACGTGTACCCTGGCAGTGAGCATCACCAGCTTGAAGAACAACTCCCTAACGTTTCAAAATGGACATGGGAGACTGACCAGCTTGTGGGCACCTGTGCTCCTGAGTGTCCTCGAGACATCTGGGGAGATGACCACAGCCTCTGAAATCAGTTTAGGTTGTGGGAACAGGAACCCAGGGAAGCTAAATTTACTTATTAGCACTAAAGTAGTTTTCCTTGTGTAAACCCAATTTCAGGGTAATGCACGAGCTAAATTTGGAGCATGGGGCTGAGATGCAGATTTCCTGTGCTGTGGGCTCTCGCAGATCTCAGCAGATAACAAAGCTATTATCCCGGCAGAAATGGAAGCATCCTCCGATCCTGTCAGATGGCAGCACTGACAAAAATTACAACCAAATGTATTTTTACACTGATTCGCTTTCTTGAATCTGGCTCCTAAAAGCAAAACAGTCTCTTGTAAGAGGAGTTTAGTAAAAACTGCTGCTAAGGAAATCTCCAGGGAATGCCAGGGTCTGGCAACAGAGGAATTCTAACAGAAGAAAGAGACAAGCAAGGATTTGGAACCAGTTTCTGAAAGGCATCATTGTCCTTTCTTTTCTTTCTTTCTTCACGACCCGCGGCCCCCCCACCCCCCACCCCCACCGCTCCAGTTCCTTAGCAGGCATTTTCAAGGAAAATATTTGGGTCAGAAACTCAGAAATTACCTGGGTTCACAAAAATATGGTAGGGAAAGTTTTTTTGTTTGTTTTTTAATGGTTTAAACATCTTTACTCCACTTCTCCTAACACATCCCCTTAATCCTTACTTACTCTTGGCTCCTCAGCACTTCCGTGTATCTTCTTCCAAGATACGTGGGCTTGTGAGAGTGTTAAAACTTCCTTGCCTTCATCTCTCATCTGGTAAAATGAGGGACACCAAAGCTTAACCCCCACAAGGGAAGCGAAGGAATATGTAGCCAATGAACATCGTATGATTTTCCATTTAAGATACATTTGACCTATACCGAATACTAACCTTGAAATTAAAACCAAAAATAACCCCCATTAGTAATCCTGTTTTTTTTCAGGCAAGAAGCAAGTCAAAGAATAGGAACAGGAATGAGAAGACCTGAGTTCTAATCCCAGGTGTGTACTCACTTGTGGCCTGTCCTGGGTGTTTAAGTTAGACTGACCTGGATTCAAACCCAGCTGTACACATGATAGGCTGTGCAACCTTGGAAACCGTACTTGCCATCTCTGACCTGCAGGCTCCTCAATGTCTAATGAAGGAAATAGTACTTGCTTCCTCTTGTGATCTCTCTTCCCACATTACCATATATTTAGGGGCATAAAATCTGGTTAAAATAGAAAATAAGAGTAAGAGGAGAATGGTTGAATTTTAGATCAGGCATCAGAGGAAAGAGCTGTCTTCATTGTTTGGATATCAGAAGAATTTACTCACTACTTCTAATGGTACTTGCTCAGTCACCCATTCACTCCACAAATTCTTAATTGTTTGTGTGTGCCTACTGTACATATGGGGAATACTTGGCTTCAGGTAACAGTCTGACAGTCACATGTGGAGGGGACAAAGACAGGGGGCCTGGGGTGTGCAGAGGAAGACATGTGACCTTGTATTGGGGGAGGGGTGCAGCAAAGGCTTCCTAGAAGTGACATCTAAACTGAGAGCGCCAAAGGGAAAGAGCAGGAGTGAGAATGTTCCAGGTGGAAGGAATAGCCTGTGCAGAGACTGCTGAGTGAGAGAGATCTGAGAGTAGTTCAGGATTCTGGAGCACCGAGACTGCAGATGGGGATAAGGGCAGAAGAGGCCAGAGGGGCAAAGGACAGGACAGATTGGGAATGTCTTTATTATTATTATTATTATTATTATTATTATTATTATATTTTTATTGAATTCAGAGAGTAAGTGAGAGATAGAAACATCAATGATGGGAGAGAATCATTGATTGGCTGCCTCCTGCAGGCCCCCTACTGGGGATTGAGCCCGTAACCCAGGCATGTGCCCTGACTGGGAACTAAACCGTGACCTCATGGTTCATAGGTCGATGCTCAACCCCTGAGCCACACTGGCAGGGCAGGGCAGGAATGTCTTTTTAAATCAATGAAAGGAGTCTGTGCTTTATCCTGAGGGCAAAAGGGAAACACAGGAATATTTTAAACAATACATCATTTTGCAGCTCCGAGAGACTTTCAGGCCTACAGCACATGGCAACTGGCTTAATTTCCTTCACCCAAGGGCAACCTAGAGAATGCAGGTCTATAATGATTATGACCCAATCTTATGATCCAAAAACATGAGGGAGATAGGTTTCCAAAAACAGTATGCCTCAGACATACAAGTTATAAGTACTTTCAATGGTTACTTTCAGTGCTTAACATGTAATGAATTGCTCTGAATCTGGGGGGCTTCCCAGATCAAAGGCAACATGACTTGTCAACTGCATGTTTCTTTCTGTGGCAGAGCAAGGACTGGGGGTGGGGTAGGAAGAGCTGACAGAGGGCAGAGCCTTCTGGACTTTTGTCACATGCACAAAGGAAGGAGGCAGGAAACGAAATTACACATTTAGAAAAATAGAAAACAAAATGAAAGTAGAACAAAGTAGAGGAAAACAAATGACCATGTCTGTTTGCCAAGAATTTATGATCTATGAGGGGCTAAGGCATGTAGGGCTTCATGCTATGTTGCTTGGCACCGGACTGGGCACAACATTTGTGACTTTCCTTTTTTGACTCATCGGTATCCTCCTTTTAAAGTTCTACCACTCATGGCTTTAAGTAAAAATAAGAACAATGACAAATACACTCCCTATGGGAGAGCAGCTGGCTGTGGTAGTGATGACCAATCATGAGATCATCAAAACATGCTGCCTAATGAACTTCAGTTTTCTCATCTGAACTGGGGTCAATGACACTACTCTTACACGGTTGTTGGGATGATGATCCATAATAATAAAAGCGTAATATGCAAATCGACTGAACAACCTAGCAGCAGAACGACCATTCGGACAACCATGTTATGACACGCACTGCTGCCAGGCCAGCCAAGGTGGGTGCAGTGCGATTGGTTGAGGGGGGCCCCACCATCGCCCCACGATCGCCCTGCAGAGGGAAGTCCAGGCCACTGGCCAGCAGGGCAATCAATCCGGGGGCTCCATGATTGCCCCAAAGAGGGAGGCCCAGGCCACCTTCTGTGGGGCAATTGGTCAGGGGCTTTATGGAACTAGGGAACTGGGGGTGTGTAGCAGTGGATGTGGGCAGTGCCAGGCAAAGACAGGTGCGGGTGGGGAGTGGGGCTGGGGCTGCAAAAGCCGGGATTGCGGAGCCAGCAGCCAGGCCTGTGAAGCTGGCAGCCAGGGAAGGCCTACCCTTGCACGAATTTCGTGCATCGGGCCTCTCATATGAGAATAATGGACCTGAACCTTAACTTCTGCATTTATTAGTTGTAGGATCTTGAGCAAGTTATGTCACCCTTGAGCCTCAGTTTCTTCATCTACAATATGGGGTTAATAATTGTAAGCATTTCGTAAGGAATGTCATAAGGATTATACGAGAGAATATGTAGCTTAGCCAGGGTTTTTCAACCTCAGTGCTATGATGCTCTGATGTTTTGGGCTGGATAATTCTTTGTGTGGAGCTGCTCTGTGTGTTGTAAGATATTAAACAGCATCCCTATCCTCTACCCACTAGACATCCATAGGTGTGATAACCCAAACTGTCTCTAGACATTGTAAAATGGCCCCCGGAAGGCAAAAGCAGCCCTGGTTGAGAACCACTGGCCTAGTCTACTGCCTGGCACGTAATAGGTGCTCAATAAATGTGTTCCTTCTTCCCCTCCTTATAGATAAAACCTTTTTTTTTTTTGTGAGGTGAGACCCAACTAGTTTTGAATATGTATTAATTCAAATAATGACAGAACTGACGTACATATTTTCAGTAACATGAAAAAAACTGGCAGTGTTCATTAAAAAACTGGTAGGACTCTGAATTCATTTATGAAACCATACTATTTAGAGGAATTCATGTGAAAGTCATTTATATTCAATTATATATTAAATACAAATAATCTTCTACATTTATCAAAGCTTCAAAACATACCTACTGCCAACCATTTTCAAGCAAATTTAGAACTGATAACTATACTTAAAAGTATTGAAGTGGCAATTGTATATACTAGTATATATATGTATATCCTATATAATAAAGAAGTAATATGCAAATTAACCCTCACACCCTTACAAGATGGCTGCCTATCACCAGGCTGGCAGGGGGGTTAGTGAGGGACAACCAAACGACTGAACAGCAGGCTGTGTGGGGCGACCAGGCTGGCGGGGGGGCCATGAGGGGTGAGCAGGCGACAGGGGGGGCAGTTGGAGGGGACCAGGCTTATGGGGGGGCAGTAAGAGGCAACCAGGCCAGTGGGGGGGCAGGTAGGGGCGACCAGGCCAGCGGGGAGTTGCGGTGGGGTCAACCCAGGCTGGCGTAAAGAATTTTGAGGCAATTACACGAGCGGGGGGCAAGTAGCCTTACACTGCCTGTACAGGTGCGGGGGGAGGGTTGAGGGGGGGGGGGGGGGGCTGGGTGGCCGAACTCTGTGTCGGGGGGTGGGGGTGGTTTTTCGGAATCCAGTGGCGGTCCAAAACAGAGACGAGGAGGTTTTTTTTTTGTGAATTAGGAGGAGGGGGGGGGGGCGGGGGGGGGGGGGGGGGGGCGGGGGGTTTGT
>NW_005871111.1:2995194-3014465 GCF_000147115.1 Myotis lucifugus | reverse complement strand
CTGGCTGGCAGCGGGGGGCAGTTAGGGGCGACCAGGCTGGCATGGGGGGGCAGTTAAAGGCACCAGGCAGGCAGGCAGGTGAGCGATTAGGAGCCAGCGGTCCCGGATTGTGAGAGGGATGTCCGACTGCCAGTGTAGGCACGATCCCCAGAATCGGGCCTAAACCAGCAGTCGGACATCCCCCAAGGGGTCCCTGATTGGAGAGGGTGCAGGCTGGGCTGAGGGGACCCCCGTCCGTGCATGAATTTCGTGCACCAGGCCTCTAGTATATATATATATATACATACACAACTATTCCTGACTTTGTCCTCTAATGCAGATGAACCTTTCCTTTTAACAAGTAGGTTAATGAGGTTTTGTTTCACTCACACATCTAATCTACAGTGGAGGATATATAACTGCTGCATTGAGGTTTTCTAAGTTCTTAACTTTTTAAGCAGAACATTCTTTTGCATAGCTAACCTAACATCTTCTGGCTGCCTTTTTAGCCTGTTTTCTACTGTTCAAGCTTCAGTGACAAATGAGACCAACTGTTCATCAGAAGAGCTTCATTCTGGCAGACCTGGAGATTGGAAGTAACATCAGGCCGGGCCTGGGACTTCCTTTTCCGGAACCAGTGGTTCTCACAAGGGGCGAGTCTATATCCAGTGGACATCTGTCAAGGTCTGGAGACATATTTGGTTTTCACTGCAACTGTGGGCACAGGAGTTACTGGCATCTAGTGGGTAGAGGCCGGAGATGCCACTAAACATTCTAGAATGCACAGGGCAGCCCCTGCAACAAAGAATTAACCAGTCCCAAATGTCAGTACTGTGGTGGTTGAGAAATTCTGTTCTAGAGAATGGCTCTGAGATGATTTCAGCAGATGAACAATGAATAAACTGTTTAAAACAAACAGACAAAAACCAAAATCAATCAAATCCTGCCTGCCTGGCTTTGAGATCCATGTTGCCTTCCTCAGGAAGCCTTTTCTACTCTGATGTTTGGAAGTACCTCTCCGGACACCAGAGGCCTTTGTCCATGCCAAAGCACTTACGACACCAGCCCAAGGCCGGCTCACGGTGGATGTGTAAAAAAAGACAGCTGAATAAATGCGCAGCTATGGGATCCAACAATGGGTCTTTGAGCCCCTTGGGCTCTCAGGGTTCTTTGACCCCTCTCTGGACATGTCTGAGTAAGCTCTGAGGGCCCCTGAGGGACTGCTCTTGGTGACAAGAAGGGGAGTGGGTGTGAAGGAGCTGGCCTCACTTGTCTTACTCTTCCCTTGTCTACACCAGGGGCTGGAGTTTATTTTCCTTCACTGCCTCACACTGACAGAAATATCGATTTGGTTTCATGTAACATTTCACTTAATCATCTGCAATGTAAAAAGTGAACAAGCAGATCTGATTCCACACTTTCCACACGTCTTCTTGTGGTGCTGCTAAGTAGAGCTGTTAAAACAAACAGGAGAGATGTGGAGTCAGTGCTCGTCTACCTGTGGTCTAGTTAGCAGCTAGTCGTGCCTCAGTCTCTCCCATCCTCTCCAAACCTCTCTCCAGCCCTACCCTGTGCTTCATCATTGCCTGAACGCAGGAACTGCTGTGGTTATGAGTGGGCACCAGTTCTTCATGCCTGAACAATAACTACATAGCACACACAAGTTGATAAGGAGATAAGTTGGCGGTAAAGCTGTACTCATCAATTTCTAAGATTCTTTGCTAGACAGAGCAGAATCTTTGCCCATTTCTTTCACTGTTATATCCTTATATTCTTTGCTGATTATGCCAAACATGCTTCTATTAAGAAGCCTTCGCACTGGCTCTCCCCTTGTCTGGAATACATTTCTCTCAGATAGACTTGGGCTCACTCCCTCACTTCACTCAAGTCTTTGCCCAAATGTCACTTCTGAGAAAGGCCTTCCCTAACCAACTTAACTTACCTATCATATCACTCTATTTTGTCTTGCTCTGCTTTCTATTTCTTTTTTTAATATATATTTTATTGGTTTTTTACAGAGAGGAAGGGAGAGAGATAGAGAGTTAGAAACATCGATGAGAAAGGAACATTGATCAGCTGCCTCCTGCACACCTCCTACTGGGGATGTGCCCACAACCAAGGTACATGCCCTTGGCTAGAATTGAACCTGGGACCTTTCAGTCTGCAGGCTGAAGCTCTATCCACTGAGCCAAACCGGTTAGGGCTGCTTTCTATTTCTTTATAAGAGATCATCCCCTCCTGGCATGGTTGGGTTCCTCCTCATGATACGAGTGTAATCTCCCTAAGAGACAGAGCAGAATCTTTGCCCATTTCTTTCACTGTTATATCCTTAGTTCCTAGAACAGTAGCTGGCTCCTTGTAGGTACTCAGTAAATATCTGTGCATCATATGAAAGTTTTGTGGCCAAATCTTGGGCAAGAACTTGTACCATGACTACCTCCACCTTCTCCTCACCCCACCAGCATACGATGGCTTATTTAGTGCATTAGTTAATCCCTCCTTTCTTCACCAATTCCACATGTTCACATCTAGTTATTACTTAGTGTTCATCAAAACAGCCTAACTACGGGCTCCTAAAGACTCCTTAGGAACGAGACAGGATCATGGTGAGCAGGGACTCCCTGTTCCCCCCCCCCCCCCCCGGCACCATCACCCTCTCTGTGCCCACAGACTCGAAGTCCCTTAAAGTCCCAGTTTTAAGGTCATTTTTGTACTCTGGACATAACTTAAAGCTCTTTCCCAGTTTATTTTTTGCACTTAAAGCAGCTAACCTGTTTTTCTTTCTTTTCTTTTTTTTTTCAGAAGTACCATTGAAGGTAAAAATAAAGGAAATTTTCTACTCATAGAACTATAAAATACTCTCATGGCTTCATTTGTGACCCCAGACCTTTCTTTTTATCCAAACCCCTTTTATTTTTATAAAAGAATGCACTTTGCGCTGGCATCTGGCTTGTAAAAATAAATACAGCGACGGGTTTTTCCCAATTATTTGGCCTACTCACCGCGAGCTCCTGTAAAGACTCGTCTCCTGAGATGTGGCAATCTCACTGAACCATCTATTCCACAGTCCAGGCACCAAGAGGGCACCTACCCAGGTTGGATTACAGGCCCCGGAGTGTTTGCATTTAGAAGCAGCACTAGCTCTGGACTCCAGAGAATTAGATGTTTTCATGTGGAGGGCTGATCACTGTACCCTTAAGACAGATTCGTTATCACTCAGATAGGCATGGGCTTGATCACTTGAGAGCATACACTAGCAGAGGCTGTGATATGTTTCCAGCTTAATTTTATAACTTAACTTAAAAACACAGAAGGATTGTTTGGAGTATTGCTTTGTTAAAATTACATGATGCTGATATGAAATCACTGGAGATCAACTATCTCTAAATCAAGGTATCAATATTAATTTTGGGCTACATTATTGACAGACATTTTTAAGAAATCACCAAGTCAAAAGATTCAATTGAATTCAATTTAGTTCAATAGGTAATTATAAAATATCTACTGTAGTACCATTTTAAAAGCTTTTTCAAAAATTTTTTTCTAATTTTTACAGTATTCAGTTCACTGAACACCTAACTTATTTGCAACAATACACCCACGAACTTACTTAAGGATAAGTAAGATACATTGCTGCTTGAGAATTTTAATTATTTTACAAATAAGCACAGTAGTCCCGATTTCACTTTCCACAGTTTCAGTTACCCACGGTCAACTGTTGTCCAAAAATATTAAGTTTCCCCAACAATTGACATCTTCTCCTCACACCCTACCATCACCATTGTGATAGCTCAGTGATCCAGAACCACCTGAAGCAGATGATCCTCCTTCTGACATATCCTCAGGTCAGTGGTAGCATCACAGGCTACAAGACAATGCCTACATCACAATGCTTACATCATTCACCTCACTTCACATCATCAGTAGTTATTTCCGCCCCCACATCTTCACCAGAAGGTGAGTTGAGAGGTTGAGAGACCACAGTCACATAACTTTTATTACAGTGTATTATAATAATGATTCCATTTTATTATTAGTTACTAGAGGCCCAGTGCACGAATTCATGCACAGGTGGGGTCCAGCTGGCCCACCCCATCAGGATGGGGGCCGATTGGGGCTGGGGCCGGCGAGGGGGAGTGGCTGCAGGTGGTTGGCTGGCCGGCTCCACCTCCTGGTTCAAGGGGACAATTTGCATATTAACCTTTTATTATATAGGATTGTTGCTACTCTCTTACTGTTCTAATGTATAATTAAACTTTATCATAGGTATGCATGCATAGGAAATAGGGTTTGGCACTTTTTACATGTTCAGGAATCCATTGGAGATCTGGGAACATATCCCCTGCAGATAAAGGGAGACGACTGTCTAAATTTATTTCAGAAAAAAATATTACTCAATATGCAAACTTTAAAACATTGGGTCAGCCAACTATTTTGTTTGTATCACTATTTCTCTATTTTAACCAACTAGAAAATATGAACACTTTATTTTTGCTTTTACAATTTTTAGTTAGAATGCAAACGCTCTAGAGCAGAATGTTCCTTCAATGAGTGGCCTCTGATGAGTTCAGATGCTCAAATGAGTTTTACCATCCTCCTCACTCTACAGTAGCAATTAGAAAAGCAACTGGCATTGGCTGAGCACTCAGGAGCTATTGCTATTTACAGAGGGCTTCCTTTGGGCCAAGCACTGTGCTTTACAACACACCGATGCACTGGAATGATCACTTGAATTAAATGCAGATATAACATGTCAAATGTGGAGTTTTGGCAAAACGCTTAACCACTCTAAGTTCAGTTTCCTCCCTGAGATGGAGGTAGAAGACTATCTGCCTCATGGAGTGGTTAATGATTGCACACACCGTGAATGGAATATAGCTTAGTGGTGTGTTACTCTGATATGCAAGATTACGGGTTCATTCCTCAGCAACTCACCATAGAATTCTAGCAGAGTGTAAGGCTTGTGAGAGCATAAACCATGCCTTGCTTCCTGCTGTATCTACAGCACTGGGGCCCACCAATAAACATTTCTTGATGAAGTGGATCATATATATATGAAAGTGCTTTATGTACGGTAAAACACCCAAGATTCCATATTATTATTTATAACATAATTATCTCCTGCAACTTATTTCACCCAGAGCCCTAATATTTATTTCTCATAGTTGTTGGGGAAGTGATTTATTTATTGCCAAGAGAAAATTATTTCAGGCTGACGAAGTCCTGAGGTTAAACAGGGCCTGCTTTAGCTCTGCACCCATATCACAAAGCTTTTTCTGCCCCGTGTACAGCTGGGGTGAAGGAACAAGGCACACAGCACGTTGGGAACAGCAAACCCCCTGGCTAGACTTTGCAGGACAGGTGACTGGTCCTGAAGAATCACAAAGCCTTAGATTTTCTATCCACATAAACATAGGTGACCACTATGGAGAAACTTGAGCAATTTACACAGAAAGTGACAGAAAAGTCAGGCCGGCACCTAGCAAAGTGTTTTTACTTCCAGAGGGTGCCGTTTTTATTTAGCCAGGAGTCCCAATTTGTGCGGAGGCTCAATTCACCTGAGAATTCTGGTGTATAGAGGAAGAGTAGAGGCGGGCCAGCTGTCTATCAGAGACACTGAGGAGCCTCTGTGACCAGACCTGGGGCTAAGGGAAGGGTCAGGCACACCCCTTTGCTATTTACCCCAGAGAGCAAAGAACATGCAGTTCAAACACCCCTTCTCCTACCATTTCAGAGGGGATTTGGGAGGACAGCATGATGGAGGGGAATGAGCTGGAGTGGGGTAGGGGAAGTGCTCAGGCAGGAGCCCAGCACATCTAAAAGCCCAAATACGCTTCAGATAAGAGTCTTTCTTCCCAGTCAGAGCTCTGGACTTCTCTCCACAGCACATGCCTTCAGGTTCAGTTAATTGGCAGCTTTCACTTAATTGCATCACTGCCCTGGGGCCTCCCCAAATTACCTGGAACAAATTTGAAAGGGCTGAAGCTCTCCTGAGCCAGAGGAATATTGGGTTGTGACAAGCACATGACTCAGGCTGAGGGTTAAATATAGGAGAGGGAGGCAGGTGTCTTAACCTCATAGATGTGTAGCAATTGTGTGGAGAAAGACTGAGAATGCTGCTCTTTGCAAAAACTTGTCCACCGTGTAGCAATTACTATGCAGTAACTGCCAGTCCTTCACATCTCCAGTGCTTCAAACTCTCCACTGCAGCTCAGCCTCAAGAGGATCTGAAGCTTGACGGAGACAGAAGTTGGGTTCGGAGTCCCACTCTGCACTGAATAAGGACACAGGCAGTGGGGTAGGAAGTTTGGCTTCTTCTAGTTCTGACTCTGCCTTAACCAGCTGCAGAAATGTAGTCACTTCATTTCTCTAATCCTCCCAACCTCCACCTCCAGTAAAATGAGAATAATTATATTTGGAACAGAATAACATTGTTCTAGATAAAACATTGTTTTGAGGTGTAAAAAAAAATGTAGCCCAGCTGGTGTAGCTCAGTGGTTGAATGTTGCCTTTTGAACCAGGAGGTCACGGTTCAATTCCAAGTGAGGGCACATGCCCAAGTTGCGTACTGGATCCCCAGTAGGGGGCCTGCAGGAGGTAGTGATCAATGATTCTCTCTCATCATTGATGTTCCTATCTCTCCCTTTCCCTTCCTCTCTGAAATCAATAAAAAAAATATTTTAAAATGTATGTAAAGTATATTGAAAAATGTATAAATACAATCCTACCAGTGGTAGACAGAATAATGGCCCCTGAAGATGCTCATGTACTAATCCCCAGAACCTTTGGATACATTAAATTACCTGGCAAGGAGGAATTATGGTAGCCAGTAGAATTATGATTAAGATTTGGTAATCAACTGGTCTTAAAATAAGGAGATTACCTTGGATTATCTGGGTGGGTCCAATCTATATATATAAAAGCCTAAGAAACTGTCCAACTGTTCAACTGGTAGCTATGACACGCACTGACCACCAGGGGGCAGATGCTCAATGCAGGAGCTGCCGAGCTGTGGTGACTTGGCAGCTGCGGTTCTCAGGTGACACACCCAGAACAAGAGAGGAGGGAGCCTGACTGATCCCCGGGGTGTGGCACTCGACAACTGTCCTCTCACAATCCAGGACCCCTCAAGAGATGTCGGAGAGCCAGTTTCAGCCCAATCCCCACCAGCCGAAGGACCCCACTGGTGCACAAATCCATGTACCAGGCCTCTAGTGTAATCATAAGCAGGCAGAAAAGCCAGTGTTAGTATGATGCAGGCACGAAAAACCTCGACTGGCTATTGTTGGCTTTGAAGATACAATGGGCCACCAACCAAGGATGGTGGGCAGCCCCTAAAAGTTGGAAAAGGTAAAGAGATGGTCTTCTGAACTGTAGGATAATATATTTGTATTGTTTTAAGCCATCATGTTTGTGGTAATTTGTTACATCAGCAATGAGGAAACAAATTTAGCAAATTAGGACACTAGTACACTACCCAAGATTATATCACCATCATCATTGTTGACCTTGTCATCATTGATCCTGTCACCATCCTTGACATTATCATCATCAAGGCTTTATTTCAAATATTAGCCTGGGAATGAGATTTCTAGTAATGTATAGTTTTGCCAAAATTCTCACAAATCCAACCAGATGGCTATCTCATGGAGTGGGTCACAGCAGGGATTTTTATCTTTAAGAATGCTATCATATTGTTTCTATTATATACTGATAGCATTGTTCACATAATTAATTTATTTTACAAAATCTTTGTTCCTAAAACAAAAGTACACTTCAGAGTGAATTAATTTTAGCATATTATTCTTTTAGAGGTTTATTTGGAATATCTTTATTAACATAGCTAAAGGATCTAAGCACTAATCTTGGCTCTAACAATTATAAGTTGTATAATTTATAGCACATCACTTCACTTCTTTGGCCCTGCTCTCTCTTCAAAATATTTTGACGATTAAATTAGATACTCTTTCTTAGGTCCCTTCCAGTTTTAGGAATGTTGAATTTAATTCCTTATTTTTTTTTATTGCTTAAAGTATTACAAAGAGTATTACATATGTCTCCTCCCCCCGCCCTTGACATTCCCCCAGCTTCCCCTACCCCCCAGTGGCTTGTATCCATTGGTTATGCTTATATGCATGCATACAAATCCTTCGGTTGATCTCTTACCCGCCCCCCTCCCACCCCCAAACCCTCCCCGGCCTTCCCACTGTAGTTTGACAGTCTGTTCGATGCTGCTCTGCCTCTGTATCTATTTTTGTTCATCAGTTTATAATGGTCTTTATTATCCATAAATGAGTGAGAACATGTGGTATTTTTCTTTCCTTGACTGGCTTATTTCACTTAGCATAATGCTCTCCAGTTCCATCCATGCTGTTGCAAATGGTAAGAATCCCTTCTTTTTTACAGCAGCATAGTATTTCATTGTGTAGATGTACCACAGTTTTCTAATCCATTCATCTGCTGATGGGCACTTAGGCTGTTTCCAGATCTTCGCTATGGTAAATTGTGCTGCTATGAACATAGGGATGCATATATCCTTTCTGATTGGTATTTCTGGTTTCTAATTCCTTATTTTTAAATAATGTGAAACCAAGATCTAAAAGAAGTTTTTCTGCCTAATTACTAGTAATTTAGACATTTTTGGATAAGCTTTTAAAATTAAGGTATAGTATCTATAATAATAAAAGCGTAATATGCTAATTAGACTGGACATCCTTCTGGACGAACCCAGGGCTGTGAGGGAAGCCCGGGTCCCGGGTGCCAGAAAGAAGCTGGTGCCGGCAGCCTGAGGAAGGAAGGCCTACTCTTGCACAAATTTCATGCATCGGGCCTCTAGTATCTATATAAATGCACACAATTTATAAATATAGAGCTTGGTAAATTTTTACAAAATAAACACACTCATATAACTACCACCTAAATGAATATTACAGCACCCAGAAGTCTCTTCTATGCCCTCCTGGTCATTTACCCCCAAAGCTAACATTCTGAATTCCACCACCACCTTATATAAACTTTTAATGTTTTTGAATTTTACAATGGTGACCTTATACAAGTAGACAATCAGATATTTTCCCAGCAAAATGGGTTTATTCAGGAACTACAAAGAATTCTGATCTGGGACATCTAATCTAATGGTAAACCAAGAGCCAAGCCAGAGAAACAAAGGAGAAGAGCACTTTTAAGGACTTGGGAGCTGCTGTTGTAAAGGAGGAGTCTGAACGTTCCAAGTACAGTGACTTTTCATTGGCTGAGCTATGGCAGTCTCCCATTGGCTGAGCTGTTACTGGGCCCAGGGGAATATTTTTCTTCCTCCTGTAGAGGTAGTCAAGTTGTATCACTTCCTGTGGGAAATGCAAGCTACCTCTCTTCCTATTGGGGTTAGTAGTGTGCATTGAGTGACAGTGTCTGAGAGTTCTCTCTCTTTTAGCCTCCTGACTCCATTTAAAATCATGGCTTACAAAAGCCCCACTTTCTGGATGGGGAAGGGTGGAGGTTTCTGTTTATTAATTTTCACAATAGCAACCTAAGGTTTGGGAAAATACCCTCCCAGGTGCTCACATCAGACAGAAAACTTTGGAGAGCGGTAGTCTATGGTAATAACTGAAGAACTACAAAGTATCTCACGGAATATGAGCCAGGCTTTCTGACCCAAGCTTGTCATGCTAAGAGAGGGCTTTCTTCATGACAAGCATGAGTTTGCATTCTTTATCCTGTGGCACAATAGGAAGAGCAGCTTTTGAAATCAGATAGGTTTAGCTTTCAACCTAAATTCTACCACATCTGGCTGAGTTTCGCTGGACAAGTTATTTAAACTCTCATTTCTCCTGTCTGTGAAATGAAAATAATGATAATGCCCACCTCATGAAGTTGCACTGAGAATTAAAGGTAGATGTATAAATATGAAGCACTACCTGGTACACATTTTGCCCCCTGCTCTTTTGAAGCGTTAAAAGGTGAGGTGGCATAGCACATGAGAGGCGGGGTAGAGACTTGGTGGGAATGTGCAGAGACGGAACTAGAGTCAGAAGCCTTGCAATCTGGTACTGATATCTTTTACTGTGGGGTCTCAGGCAAGTCACTAAAATTCACTGTGGCTCAGTTTTGTGACCAACAAAAAAGCAGGGTTCAGGACAGGACTGTATCAGTGGGATTATAACTGCTTCCAGGAGTCTAAGGGTTCCCCATAAGTGCTTAGGTGTCACTGAGCATGGGGAAGTGTGAATAGCAAGGGAATGCAATTTGGGAGAATTCTCCTACCTCCCCCCTCTTCTTTTATCTGTTTTATAAATGGAGGTTTTGTAGCAGATTCATTTTCTGGGGAGAAAAGTAGGCTGCTTAAAAAATTAAAAAGCATCTTGAAAAACACCAGATGACATGCCTTCTCAGGTCTTTCCTGCTCTAAAACATGAGTCTCTGCTAAATGCCTCCCATTGTTGGAGCCGAGCTACCTCCAGAGCCAGAAGCAGCCTGGACATTTTCAGCAACCCATTAAATCGTCTGTCGTGGGACAGCAGGAAAAACAAACTCTACAAAGGCCCGTGGCTAACACAGAAAGAGACTCGTCCAACTTGTCCAGAAAACAAGCCAAACGCACCCTCTCAAAATGCATTATTAATAAAATATAGGAAATGTCAGCAGGACCATAAAGATGTCTCTTTCAAAGTGGATGAACAACCTGTGTTTTGCTTTGATTATGGCTTCTGATTTCCCAGCGAACAGAGGAAGGCTCAAGAGCACAAAGCTGTCCTATATGGTCACCCTAATCCAAACAGTGGGCCCTGCGTGACAACTGTGAAAACATCAATGTCTTTCATAAGCTCACCATTGATGGACGTGCCTAAATAGAAGATATTCACAGGGGGATAACGGAACCAGCTTGTGGGTTTTGTGCTATACTGAGCCAGGTAGGAAGCAGGATGAAAAGGAGATTATGCTCATGATAAGAAATTCACTCTTAAAGCAACAACCACACGAGGAAAAGAAAGTCTCCTTTCTTTCTGTAAATGAAGATTTCAGACAGATGACTGATATACTGAAATCAGATATGTCAAAAGGCACCTTAAAGATAATCTAGTCCAGTAGTTTTCAAACTCTTTTGGAATAGATTTTCTAGCAGAAGCTCAAAAATGTGATGGAGTTAAAAAGAGTTTAATGGGTTGAAGTAGGGATGGGGCGATTCGACCTGCCTGTTCTACCATATAACCTCCACCTTCTCTATCACAACATCCCCTCTGGGACAGATTCCAAGGCACCCCCCTGAATATTTGAGGGCTCCTAAGAACTGTTTGAAAATCATTTACTTGTCCAAACTTCTCCGCTTATAGGTGATAAAACTGGCCAAGTGACTTGCCCATAATTCAGGGCACAATAAAAGGGAGACTGGGGCTAAAGCCAGGCTTCCTGGTGACCAGCCCAGAGTTCTTGCCATTATATTACATGGAGTCATCCTGAGAAGATATTGAAAGTATCCTCAATTCACCTCTTAGGAATCACACAATCAGATATAAACTATAAAGTCTTAATTAAATTTTTTTCTCTTTGCTTATCTAAAGGATATTTGAAAGGAGGGGAGAGATTAAGGGAGGGGAAGAAGGAAAGAGAGAATTAAATTTTAACATTAAAAGCATGGGCAACCATCCCACCCTCCATAGAGTCACACTCAAAATTGTATGAATAAGTAATTTGAAAGAGGAGAAAACATAATATCAAAATGATTACTTGTTTACTAAATTCAACGATTTCATTGAGACTTGAAGTAATTAAATGGTCCAAGGCCCCATCCATCCATTAACTCATCCATCTAACTAGAAGACTCTGTTCAAAGATTTCACTTGCTGCTAGAATATGGGAGTGGATGACCTCAGACTTCAAGAAACTCAGTTTTGAAGAGAAAAGACAGACCTGATGCTAAATCTTATAGAAACGGTAAGAGAATGGGAAAAAGAGAGACTGAGAAGAAGAAAGAGAAGGGCAGGAGGAGGGAGAAGAGAAGAGGAGAAAATACTACGGTGCTCAGTGGTTGGGATCAAAAGGTAGAATACCAGGTAGGTATATGTGTGGGAAGGTGGTACGTGAAAGAGTATTCCTGTGGCCCCACTGGCCCAGAATGGGACATGTGCCCTAGAATATCAAAGGCCAGACTAGCAAACAGCAGGTTGAGATCTCAGGATAAAAAGGGATCAAAGTTTGTCATCTCCTTTCCTCCACAGCAGTGACCTCACCTATAAAGTGTGATGAAATATGCTAAATTTTAATAAGTTAAAAAGAGTTTATTGAGATTCTCATAGTCTGTCATCCTAGTATTATGGTTTCTGGGCAGCTGTTTAGATGAGTTAATGCAAAGTCTGAAATAAACACGTTTTTGGTTTTGTTTTGTGTCTGGGCCCGATCTGTATTGATATTCATCAGATCTTTCACAAACTATGCTAAAGGGTGACTGGCTGAGGAATGGAGGAAGCACCACCAGCTCATCTTAATAACTCTTTTTTAAAGCCTTCGTGGGTCAGAAGCAGCAACTCTGCGTGTGTGGGAGTGAACGGCATTAGTGGGAAGATGTGGGCTTCAGACCCAGGCAGACTGGTATTGGAATCCTAGCTGCCTCTAACCATCTACAGCATCTTTAGTAAAGTAACTTTTCTGAGTCTTAAATGGGGATGAAAACAAATTATTCCTGCTGCTTTGCAGATTTACTTAAATTAATACATAAAAATGGCCATTATTACAATAGGTTCATATAAGCGTGGGAAGTTAATGTTAGAGCCGCTAAGGTGTGAAATCAGAACTGAGCTTTCTAAGCGGTAAAATCAGAAAAACCCTATTGAAGTTGGTGGGCTAAATCACATCCCTTCTCCCACCCTCTCACCTTTTTCGAGGCCTGGAGTAAGACTTCACATTGATTTTCACTGAGGAAAACCATCCCGGCCATTTGCTTCTCACCAGGACTTTTTTCTTTCTTTCTTCCTCTGTGTAATCAAGTGCAAACAAAATCCAGATTCTAGTCTGTAACCATGACCACATGGGGTAGGAACTGATTTCCTCTTGGAAGACAATTCTAGAACAACCAGCTTATCGGTCTTTTCCTTATATCCTGATGACATCATAGCCCCGCCTGTTTATTTGTTCATCTTTAATTATTATGTTACTACTATATACATTCAACAACAATCGGAGGTACTTATGCATTCACCAAACAGCATCAAAGAGTTGTGAGTTTTTATTAAGGCAGCTTAGGGTTCATGAGATATTTGACATAATTAATGTCTCAATGAATCAGCCAAAGTTGATCCAAATGTGAATTTTGAGATCCTCTGCTCCTTTTAACAGACACTATGAGCATGATTATGTTTCTTCCCAAAGGCCTGTGTCACAGAAGCCACTGTGGGTGTTCCTTGAATGGGAAATGAGACACCCTGAACTTGGATAGATGCAATTGATCTGGACATGGAGACCACTTTCTGTTCAATGTGCAGAAGAGTTGTTATATTTCCCTTGTCCACAGTGAATATCAAATATTTTTACTGCCTCCAAAAACTAAGTTGTGGCCAGATTTTCACATATTCTTTTCTCATTTATTAAAAGTAAACACATAGACATAGAAATGTACCCTGATTATTGTTAACCTACTTAAAGAAGATGGAAGATGAGTTCAAGGTGTATATTCCAGCCTGTTTATTCTCCAGTTAATGTTCCTCGACAGAGCCTGTCCATACTGACACTTCTTAACCTACTATTTTGATTACTTAGCTGTTCTTATCGAAGCCAGCTAAAATGGCGACCACTATCCAGGGAAATAAAATAGTGAACCAAAGGTGAAATGTGCCATAATTTCGACTACAATAACTTGATATCATGTTTGGAGTAATCCTTCTGAAAAATATCAATAATCCTATATAATAAAAGGGTAATATGCAAATTGACCCTAATGGCAGAAAGACCAGAATGACCACTGGACCAGTCACTATGAGGCGCACTGACCCCCTCTCAGTCCCTTTCTCTGGCCAGCCGGCAGGCTCTGATTGCCTGATGGCCACCTGCGGTGGGGGCGGGGCTGGCAAGCAGGCGGGAACAGCCAACCTCTTGGTCCCTTCCCCCGGCCATCAGGCACTGATCACCTGATGGCAAACGGGGAGCCAGGGATGGGTGGTGGCGGGGAATGGGCCGGCTGCGGGCAGCTGGGGAAGATGGCCCTGATGGCAGGCCAGGCCTAGGGACCGTACCCGCACACGAATTTCACGCACCAGGCCTCTAGTAGTATATAATCACAGTGAAAATATTTTTTAAAACATATAAAAAAGTTACAGAAAACCTATGTCCAGAGTAAATTAGACTTGTCATTTTAAAACCCTAATCTTTCAGTTCTGCAGAAAACACTGCAGAGAGAGGTTCTCCCACAAGACTTACATTCCGCAGTCTGTATATCTTTTCAAAGATTTCAAACTAGCCCTTAATGTCTTAAAGTGGACTGTCTTTTGCATATGCATTCTCTTTATTTCATTTAATTTAAGGCTTGCTTGAATGATTTTTATAATGATCAGGTTACTAAGGATCACATTTCTCTAGGCCTGATTTTTCAATCATTTGAATCACTCAGGACTGCTGGCTGCAAATAACAGAATTCCAACTTGACCTAGCTTAAGCAACAGAGTAATATTTATTGGCTCAGTAGCCAATGCCTGGGAAGCGTGGGGGTGGAGCTGGCTCAGGGAAGACTGTATCCAAGAATCAGATAATCCCATCTTTTTCTCATCTCAGCTTCTTGGTTTTATGGTCACAGGCAGGACCAGATTTATATTGCAATTACACATCTAGAAACACAAGAGAGAGCTTTTGTCAGCTCCATATTAGAATAATCCATGGAAGGATTAGGATTGGCCTGGCTTCTGTCATCTGCCCATCTTTGGACCAGACCCTGTGGTCCCAGTGTGAAGCACTCTGGTGGGCACTCCCATAAGACTCATATAGTTGTCTAGAAGAGAAATATCTTCTCCAAAGTAGGAGGAGCTATTCTGGACACACAAAACCTACATGTCCATGATCCCTTTACGAGAAGGTATAATACTAATAGATCACTCCTTTCTGGATCATTCTTTATATTGCCAGAGGCTCAATAATATTGGGGAGCAATAACTGCTGTCATATTCTTTTGATTAAGGAGACTGAATTGAATTGCCTCTATGAAAAAGACTGTGGATTTCCAGTTTGGCATACAAATTTTCAATCATGTTATCTCAAAACCACAGCCTGCAAAAATGCAGCTTGGCAAGGTATCACTCTTCTACAAGCCTCAATGAAAGCAGTAGCCTTCCATTAAGTAAACACAAGCATTCACAGGAGACCCAGTCCACTGACCTGCCGCTCTCTGATGGTACTTACCAGTGGAGTCATTATCCACATGCAGAAACCAAACAAAACCTAGTTACACATGTAACTCATTTGTTACCCAAATCTTCACATTTAGAAATTATTACTAGTTACTTGTTGACAGACTGATTGATAAAAGTTCCAAGAGGATTAGGATTCACTTCTTTTCTTTTTTCTTCCTCCTTCCCTTCCTTCCTTCCTTCCTTCCTTCCTTCCTTCCTTCCTTCCTTCCTTTCTTTCTTTCTTTCTTTCTTTCTTTCTTTCTTTCTTTCTTTCTTTCTTTCTTTCTTTCTTCTTTCTTTCTCTCTCTCTCTCTCTCTCTCTCTCTCTCTCTCTCTCTCTTTCTTCTTTCTTTCTTTCTCTCTCTCTTTCTTTCTTTCTTTCTTTCTTTCTTTCTTTCTTTCTTTCTTTCTTTCTTTCTTTCTTTCTTTCTTTCTTTTTCATTCTAACAAACTCTGTCATTGCTGCAGGGTTCTCCTCACTACATTTTTGTATCTTTATGTTCAGACCCGAGAAACTGCAGGCAATTTCAGGGAGCGCTGCTTTATATCAACATTACCGCTTATCACAAGACAATAATAAATACATTTCTGTGTAGATCGAAGAATGTAAATGAAGATTAAGCCCACATTACTTAAAGTGGAAACTATGCCATCGAAACTGAGAAGTAAGGGCCAGCCTCCTCCTGGTTTCCAGGACCTCTGGTGGCTCCAGCTGGGTTGTTTTTCAGCAGCTGACCCACACTGTGGCTTCAGCCCACCATCTTTTCTCAGAATGGAAGCCAACTGCTAATGTACTACAGTGGTTCAGATCCCAATCCATTGTGCAAATACTAATGTTTTTGTTTTTTTTATTTTTTAAATTTATCTTCATTGTTAAAAGCATTACAGATGACCCATTTTCCCCCCATTGAATCCCTCACCCCCCACTCCTACCCCCTCCCCAGACCTTCACTGCACTCTTGCTGTGTCCATGGGTTATGCATATGTGCATGTAAGTTCTTCGGTTGATCTCTTCCCACCTCACCCTCCTTCCCTCTGAGATTCATCAGTCTGTTACATGCTCCCATGTCTCTGGATCTATTTTGTTTGTCAGTTTATTAGATTCCACATTAGACTAGAGTTTTTGTTCATTAGATTCCACATATAAGTGAGATCATGTGAT
The DNA here is from genome assembly GCF_000147115.1 of Myotis lucifugus. Taxonomy (NCBI): domain Eukaryota; kingdom Metazoa; phylum Chordata; class Mammalia; order Chiroptera; family Vespertilionidae; genus Myotis; species Myotis lucifugus. Next base: position 2,997,959 of record NW_005871111.1, on the reverse strand, counting down.
ACTTGTCTTTTTTGACTGGCTTATTTTGCTTAGCATAATATTCTCCAGGTCCCTCCATGCTGTCTCGAAGGATAAGAGATCCTTATTTTTTATAGCTGCATAGTATTCCATTGTGTAAATGCACCATATCTTTTTAATTCATTCAACTCCTGATAGGCACTTGGACTGTTTCTAGATCTTAGCTATTGTAAATAGCACTGCTATGAACATAGGGGTGCATACATTCTTTCTTATTAGAATTTCAGGATTCTTAGGATATATTCCTAGAGGTGGGATCACTGGGTCAAATGGCAGTTCCATTTTTAATTTTTGAGGAAACTCCATACTGTTTTCCATAGTGGCGCCATCAATCTGCATTCCCACCAGCAGTGTACTAGGTAATGTTTTTAATAAGTAGTTATCACAACCAAGTATAAACTTATCATCTTCCTTCTGAATTTAACCAGCTTTCTATAAACACAGGGATTCCTTTGCCAATTGCTCTATTGAAAAAAGATGCTATTATGGATTGAATGTTTGTGTCCACCCAAAATTTAATAGGTTTCAACCCCAACCCCAGTGGGACGGTATTAGGAGGTGGCACTTTAAGGAGGTAATCAGGGTAAGATTAGGTAATGAGGGTGGGGCCCTCACAATGGCATTAATGACCTTATAAAAAGGAGGACATGAGGGATATCCCCCTTTGTGTGTATGGAACAAAGACCATGTGAGGATATAACCAGGAAGAGCGCCATCATTAAGGACCCAACCATGCTGGAACTCTAATCTTGGACTTCCAGTCTCCAGACTGTGAGAAACAATTCTGTTGTGTCAGTCACTCACTCTATGGCACTCTGTTAGAGCACCTGAACTAAGACTAATGCCATTGTAAGAGGTCCACAAAATGAAGGGTGGGGCAGGGAGTCAAGATACAAAATGATCTTTATAATGAAAGTCTGAATTGATTGGACGAATCAATGCCTAATAGACTTAAAGAGAGCCAAGTTGTTGAATTCACCCTATTTCTCCTGCATATCATATGATAAGGTCTTTTGATTTTCTCTATGTGTCTCAGGTGGGCAAAGATTCCCTGTCTACTCAGGCCCAAATATATGGTGTAAAGAAATTAGATTTTTGTCAGATGCACTTATCTAATGGGTTGTGCTGGAAGAGTGTGTAAAAGAGAAGCATTAGGTAACAGCCCTGCCCTCACAGGGCTTATTGTCTAGTGCCGGGGGGAGGGCAAAGGGAACACAGGGCCATGAAATAAACAACAGAATGGCACGCAACAGCAAAATGAAATAGCAAATTACAGGTGTCAACTGTGCATGCAAACACAGAAGACGCTGCAATGGCAGAGATGCTGTCAGTTTTGTTTATTGTTCCATCCCCAGCATCTGGACCAGGGCCTGGCTTTTAGTGGGTAGACAATACATACCTACTGAGTGAATGTGTGAACCAATTGTATGAAAACTAGTGGGAAAGCACCAGACTTAGAATATGAAGACGGATTTGGATCCCCACAATAGCTCTATAACAATGGATAACTTGTGTAACCTCTCGGAACCTCAGTGGCCTTATCTGTAAAATGGCTCTATAATCTCTGCCTACTGCATGGGGTTGTCATTTAAATAAATAATACATTTTCTGTGAAAGGAACCGATCCACCGCAGGCACTTGAAAATGGCAGTAAAGATGTAGTTGTAAGGAAGGCTGGGACCTTAAGGATGGGTACACGTTAGGACAAGTGGAAAGAAGCAACTTAATGCTGCATTTACTCGTATGTCCCTTAACCTGGGCTCCAAAACCAGTGAGAGTGTCCATGGAACAACAGGATGGAAGGCTATTTTTCTTTCCCGCCATGGTAACCAACGGCACATGCTCCACTGCTGTTAACAAGATCAATAAACTTGCCATATTCAGAAATCGACAATTAACCCCTTTTACAACACTTAAAGTCACAGGGCTCTCTATTTTATATGGCTGAACAGGCTGCTGAGCACATGGTTTTTATTATTGCCCTCCCCCCCTTTAAAAAAAAACCCCTACTACTAATAATTTAACACCTTACAGAACCTGTCCCTCTCTTAATGATTTTTCAGGGAAGCTCTGTGCTCTGCAGCTGTCTTTGCAAAGGCTGCCTCCAGGTCCACCCTGCTCGGGGAAACTATATTATCTTTAGTCCTGCTTACCTTTCTAAATGTTTTATGGTTTACAGCTGTGGTGAAAAGCATTTTGGGGTCGGCAGAGATTTATTCCTCTTTTTAATGTTTTTACTAGGCTGAATAAACACATTCTCGAGGAATGAAACCTCTGGCCATGTTGGGAATATGGAAACCTGGGCTACACTCCGTAATGGCAGCTCTTTAGTGACTGACACTTGCTTCTAACAACGAGTGCCATTGTTGGCTCTGAGTGGGACCTGGTCAGGAACCTTCCGTGGGTTCCACAGCACCCACCCCATGTCCTCTCTGTCACAATCCTACCTAAAAACCGCTTTCCCCTTGGTGGGATCCCATTAACACCTATAGGAAAACGCTGAGTTTTAAGGGCTCTGGAGAGGCTGGGAGGTTGAGAATGCATAATTGAGAGACTTCCTTTGGCACTTTTACATCTAGCATGTGCTCATTTAAACATTTTTGGGCAAATGAGTTTAGATAAAGCAAGTCTTTCTCCCAAATTCAAATGAACCCTTAATTTTTATGAGGTTTGTAAACTTCAGCAAAACCGATTTCTTAAAAAGGAAAAAATTATTTCCTTAAGCTTTGCTCATTCCGTTGACTTTG
>NW_005871111.1:2985588-2994918 GCF_000147115.1 Myotis lucifugus | reverse complement strand
AAACTGACAGCCTGGCCCATTTTAGTTGGTTTTCAATCCTTTCTCTAAGACAAAATGGGGAGGGCCCTTCGGTGAACTAGCTCTTAGAGCACGTCTGGCTAATACTAATGAGGGTTCCCATGGCTTCCACAATCAAGGTGATTTCAGGGTTCTCCCCGGGCCCTACTCCGCCTTTAAAAGGTACTGTCAGGTTCTTAACCACATTTACACGTTTGCCAGATATTTATGTTATTGAAGCAATTATTTCCAATAGGAAAAATACTTGGGAGGCGAAGGCACTTTTCATGGTTACTAGTTTTTTTCCCCTATATAAATATCAATAATGAAAGTTTTCTTTAAAGCCTCTAAGAGTTTGAGGGACCAGGATAGAGCCATAAAGCCTAAATACTGCAAACCCAGACTTTGATTACATAGAGCTTTTGCTCAAGAGTAACACATTTCTTGTCCCAGCATACCAGCTCTGACATGGAGCATGTCGATTCTCAGTCATTCTTATCTTATTTATCATCCATTGTTATGATAAAGTACAATGCCACCCAAACACAGCAAATGGGTATCTATGCACTGGCTCTTTTTCTGAGTGTTGATATAATGACAACAGTAGACTTCACAATGCTAGTCCGTGTCTCTGAACACACAGGTTACATCTCAGCTGGGAACACTCAAACTGTAAGGGAAATGTCAGTACGTATTGGCCCTTTCTTGCCAATTAGAGTCACAGTCCTTTGGACCAATACTTTTACAGAGCTCCATCTTCATGCATAGAAGGCAAGAATTTCCTTTACCTCATCACATTTGTTAAGGGATAACTTAGTGTGCACATCAGCTATCCTTGACACCCCCTTCTCTTTAAACATTTTTCCCAACTCATTCCTTGAATTTCAGAGGCTGTCCTCATCATCTTCATAATTGAAAGACATACTGAGTATGAAATTCCTCACCCTTATCTATTATCCTCACCTGCCTCTATCATTCCAACCATATTCTCTTTCTTTCCTCCGCGTTCCAGAGAGATTTCTCTCTTCCTATTGAAATCTAACCCCTCTACCTGGTCTCAGTAGCTGTTTTCTTCCCACTGCCTTCAGCATTTCAATCTCACAATGGTTGTTTCTCTCTTTAGCATCTTCAAAGTCTTCTTCCAGAAATGGTCAGATCTCCCTAAAGACACACACACACACACACACACACACACACACGTCTTATTTCTTTTAGCCCAATTTCCCTCCACCCATTCACAAATATTTTAAACATGAAGTCTACTGTCATTATCTCCAGTAATTTCCCACTGTTCTTCTTGATTACCATAAATTTGTCACCTATTCCCATTCTTTCTCTCAAATGATCTCTCAAATGACAAACTTCAATTTCAGTCTTTAAATGCAAGATTTAGGCCTCCCTCATATTCCCCTTTGAGACATCTGATCTCTCACTTGCTCCTAAAAAGCTCGCTTTCTCCTCCATGGTTTCTATGATCTGATGTTTACCACTATCTTTCCAATAATTTTTCCTCTCCTATACCGAATTCCCTTTCTCCTGTACCCCTCCCCAGTTATGAATGTCACTTTAGGCTCAAACCTTGGTCCTCCCTTCCTCCCTCTCATAATGCTCTTGGGATTCAGTTATCCTGATTGTCCTCAAGACCCCATACTATTTTCTTTCTAACAAATTCCATTTGGATGTGCAATCCTCACTGGTGTGAGTTCCAGTCCTCAGGAAGCAGATGGAGTTAAAACTACAAGAAACTCAGGGGGTAATGTTTGTTGATTAAAAGATGCAGGCCTGACATCTGAGAAGAGGTCAAGGAAGGAGGATTGGGAAGGAGAGCATCAGACCACGCGCAGCTGTGAGTCTGGGCCAGCCCAGTGGAGAGGCCCCAGAGCAGCGATCCGCTATTAGAGAACAACATGGGATGGAAGGCTCAGCTCTATTATCCCTTCTGAGCTTAGTCACTGGTTGATTGCAAGATGTGCAGGCCCTGCAGCCACAAGCTGTCAGCTAATTGCATTTCTTAAAGTAGGCTCTTTCCAGAAAGGAAATCGCAAACACAATCTATACAAAACTAAGGTTGACTCTCTCCCACCTCCCCATGTTTGCTTCCCTTTTAAATGATCCCATCTCTCCCATTGGTGTCAGCATTCTTCCATCTTCCAAGGTAGATAATGTCATGTAATCTTTGGCTTTTTCAATACGCTTATCTCTTACAACCAATTTATAATTCTTAAGTGCTTTTACAATGCTTCTCAGCTTTCTCATTCCCTCTCCTGGTACCTTCATTCTAATCCATATAGATTATTACCCCGTATTGATTACTGCCATAAACTTATTCTCTTCCTTGGCTTGTCTTCCTCACTCATCCCCTAGAAGTTGTGGTTTCCCAGGATTTGGTCCTTGACTCTTGTCTCATATCACATTACAGGCTCATCTCAGATGTCTTATCCATGAATTGACCTCTACCGAAATACCCATGACTCCAAACCTTTTATCTCCAGACTCTGCTGTTCAGAGCTCTAAATCAAAGTTTCTTAAACTTTATTATATGTTCTGCTTTTAAAAGGGAAAAACATTGTATGCCTTAGCATTAAATTATTTTATTAAAAATGTTATATATGTACTCACATAAAAGTAAGTAAACCTTTTGGTAATAGTTTGGTTTCCTTCCAGACTTTTTCCTACAGACTATATAGTTGACATCATATTATATGCGCATGTGCATGTGTGTGTTATATATATCTTGCTTCTCATTCTTGACATTAGAGCACGAGAATTTTCTTAGTCAATAAAATTCTTCATGAACATTATTTTTTTCATTCGGTACATGCATCATAATTCGTCTATTTCATAATAATGTCTAATGTTAAATAATGAAGCCATACATAACTATACATAAAGTTGTGTCAGAATTTGAGTATTTTCTCACAATAGATTTCCAGAAATGGGAAGGTAGATGTCTTCATTTCAGAGACGAGAAAACCTCGGCTCTCAGAATTTGAATGAGTTCCCTGAGGCCACCTGGCCTGTAAAAGGTAAGAGATGAAAAGGGAAATCTCAGGCCTGTGTTATTTCCAGACGGTCAGGCTATGCATGCTGGGTCTTGAGGGGATGTTGCTCTAGGATTGTTGAGGGCATAGATGATCTGGAAACTAAAAAGGGCTAATTTATTATCTAATTCCCTGAAAACCGCAGCCTGATTTGGGATTCAGAGGGGCAGGTACATGTAGCATGAGTTGTATGGGGACTCTTCAAGGGTCAAAAGATGAGGAGTCATCTAGTCAGGTATTGTATTCTTAATGTGTATTTATGCTGAAGTCCCATTTGCATTAGTACCACTGTCTTGATCGTGTCCTGCCTTGGGAAGACTGTAGGGGTCCTTCAAGATTGAGCTTTAATACTGTCTTTTACAAGCTCTTACGCAAATCAGGCACCATGCAGCTGTATTTGCAGCGTGTCCTCTACCTGTAGCCCTGAGCTGCTGCGGTGAGGAGATATCTGACGCTGCTACACTGAAAGTCACGGCATCACTGACTTTATCCGGGGAGAGATGCGTCGCTTGCTTGGATTCCAACCAAGAAGTGACTTTTTGAACCACAGGGAGTTTTTAAATGCCTCTCTTACTGCTACAGCATGAAGAAAGGGATGGGTAGGGTGTGCAGTTCACAGAGACAGAGCATCCGGCCATGCAACAACTCTTCAATTAGGAAATAAAAGTAGGCACCCAGGGATTTACGGAATGTGCTGACAGCAGCTGATTTAGAAGAAAGACTTAAAAACAGAGGAGAAGTTCTCAAGCTCAACAGTACTGACATTTGAAGCTGGATAACTCTTTGCTGTGGGGACTGTCCTATGCATTAAACCCTCCTGGAATTAACAAACATTCTGATTATTTCTACAGTTATTGTTGTGGGGCTGTCCTATGCAGGATGTGGTTTAGTAACCTCCTGCCTTTTACCCACCAGCTGCCAGTAGCACCCCTCTCCAGTGATGACAATCAAAATTGTCTCCAGACACTGTCAAATGTCCTCTGAGGGTCAAAATCACCCCCAGTGGAGAACCAATGAAATAGATGAATGGTTCCCCAAAAAGAAAACAGCAAATCCCAATGCAGGCAGCAAACGAAAAGACAGTTATTCAACATGGAAGGTGTACAATACATCCTGTGAGAAGAGGACAACAAATCAGATAAGAACAGAAGGTCTTCCTTTAGTAGCCCCATCTAATGGTCTTCTCCAGATCTGTAATGAAATGGAACGGGAATGAAATAGAAAGAAACCCTCTCCATGAGGAGGATAGGTATTATAAACACATCATGCTTGCAACCTAGATAATATTAAGTATATAGTCCTCAAACTAGAGCATGGCTTCTGCCAATCTTTACAAAAACCCTCCTGGAATTAATAAAATTTTTGATTGTTTCTACAGTTATTGAACAGCACAAACCCTATTGAAGATTAGAGTCAAGACTCTCGTGCTCAGAAAGCAGGACAACCTGAAAGAATGGGGAGACTGGCTTGCCTTTATTTGGAGACTCTACATGTTACATATCTATATCATTTTAGCATTAAGTTTACAAAATTGCCAGTACAACATCCTTGAGTACTAAGTCTCCTTCCTCTACATCTCAGCTCTGCTAAGTGTCATCCATATTTGAAGGCTAACCACATTTATTTCTTACCACATTTCTTACTTCACTGTACTCAGCATCCTCACACCAGGATATTGTCTATGTACTACCTTTGCTCCAATATACCAAGGGATCTGCAGTTCTCCAAACAGACCATTTTGTTTTCTGTGTCTATAATGATTCTCCACCCCACCCCTGGCCAAACTCCTATTCATTTTTAAAGAATCTCAGATGTGATCTCCTTTGCATAGCCTTTTCTAGAGAGGTAGGAAGAAAATCAATCACATAATCTGTTTTATAAGTGCATTTTAAGAATTAAATGAGATAATATCTGCCAAGTACTCAGCACAGTGAGGGGCAATTAGTAAATGCTCGATAAGTTGTAGCTGTTATTATTATTAGCTGCTTAGACAGGCTGTTCCCTTTTCTAAACATCCATTCTTATCTCCAGGACATTATGTTGCACCTGTCTAAACAGGTGACAATTTCTCCACCAGTCCACCTGATGCCATTTTGCCATCTATATGTCTCTGCTATAATGCCTGGCATCTAGTAGGAACTTGATTAATATCTGATGAACGCGTGAATGACAATTCACTTGAATGCGTACAAAGCAATGATTGTGCCTTATAATGAACAAGAATATATTGGTTCTATGTGGATGGTTCTGGCCCTTTCAGCAGTGATATCACATTTCAAACTTCCAATTTACTTCCATGAAATCTGGAAGGGATTGGAATGCCAAAGGGGGAGTCAACATTCCCTGACACTGGCTCCCCAGTGGGGAGAAGCACCATGCCCCATCATGGGGGCACAGCGATCTCTTGGCTCAGGTTGGCATGTCTGTCCTGGGTGGGCCAGGGTTGCCTTGAGCAGCCAACCTCTCTGGGTTCAGCAGTGGGCCAGCCACTGAAAAAGAAACAAAAGCGGCATTTATGCTGCTACTCACAAAGCAGGCCCTTGGGCAAGGATCAGAGGACTTGCCTGTCAGCTTTCCCCACCCCCCCACCCCTACCCCCCAGACACAGCTCTCAGCTCCACCTCAGCCTTTAGGAACTGGGGAAGGTCAGCAGCCCCCGAGGCACAGGGAGACAAGGTATGTTATGCCAGGTGTGAGAGCGCTCAAAAAATGTTGCTTGGTAGCTATGAAATGGAGAAGAATTTTAGTGGACATTTCATTCTGATGATGGTATTGATAATTGTTTTATTTAACACATTGTATGCGGGAAACGTATTTATACGTTTTACGTTGACTGGTATAAATCAGAATTTTTACATATTTTATTACTTTTATTTCAATTTCCAGTGAGTTTTCCAGTATTTGTTTAAAATTTAAGAAAAATAATTCAGTATACATTTTATAGTAAATCACAAAAAGTTTCATTGAAAAAAAATATGTAAAACTAAAGTTATCGTAATTTTACTGAACGTTACCATTTGCGCAAAAAATTAGCAAAAATGGCCCGCGCCACCTACCCGCAAACAATAAGTAAACGAACGCTAGTCAAAGCCAAAGAGCTGGCCTCCAACGGTCCACTCAGAACTCTTTAAATTTTACATCTCCTTGCCCCCAAGGACCCATGCTTCAAATATTTTTGTCTAATATGTAAGTTTGCAGATTTTATGAAAAAATATTTATACATTGAACTCTTATTGTGCGTACTTTGCCTCTACCATGTGCTTTGCATATTGTGTCCTTTATTCCTTATAATAATCCTCTGAGAGTATATTATTTCTATTTTATAAATGAGGAAACTGAGGCTCCAGTAGTTTAAGTAACTTGTTCAGGACCACACATCTTATAAATGAACTAGGTTTTTAGTAGTTAATCAACTTGTCTGAGGTCACACAGCTTTTAAAGTGATCTCAACAAACTAGAAGCTAATTAAATTAAAAGGTAACTGTTCCCCTTATTGTTATTAAAATAATGAATACTTTGTAAAATATGAAGTTAACCAAAATTTATTAAAATTACATATAAATATATAGAAATACTACTGTCACTTAAAGCTGCTAATTAGAATGAAAATGTTTTTCCACTCAATTGATCTAGTTTGATGCAAACAAATAAATGGGTGGCTTTAGTTGTCCTGGGCTGTTTTTGTTTTTAATAATATACATAGTGACCAAGGACTTTTGAAATATAGATAGTTCATGAATTTCACTACTCATTCCAAGTGTCCATGGGGTCTGAGATTTGCAGGATAGTAACACTGCTTTAGGGTACTTATTCTTTGCTATTTATCCTTCAGAAACTATTTCTCAATATACTGCACAAATGCTAAATGCCACTTTCTGTTCTTGGTGGCCTTTTCTAAACTGAGACAAGATTCTGTCCATCGGGAAGGCATGCAAAGGTCTTTCCTTTGACCCAAATACAATTGAGGAGCAAACACAATTTTAGGATTTCCTCAAGCTGTTTGCATGATCCCCGATGGCACAGATAATAAAGATTTCAAAGGAATGCTCAGGCCTGGGAGAGAAATGAAAAGCTCACCTTTGCCCTTAGCTTTGTGTGTCCATCAGCCAGGGGATCTGCCTGCCAGGCTGACTGGTAACTCCAGGTGTATGCAGGAGGGTCCGATTTCAAAGTACTCGGAGATCCCTTACTCTAAAGGACCCAAAAAAGAGGTTGAGGCTTTGATTTGCAACAGGAAGACAGCCTCAAATTGTTTTGCAGAATCCATCCTACTCTAATAAATAAGATTCAGGAGACCAGGAAATAACTTTCAGCTAAAAGGTGCTGGGATTCCCCCTGCTCTGTCAACAAGAAGACAGGGCTGACACTCAGATTCACAAGAAAACCACCTGAAAGATGAGGCACAGATGATCACACGGGAGGGAATTCACTGATGGGAAAATAATGACAATCATATATATCTTCCTGCGGCAGTCCATCAAACCAGCATAATCCACAATTTGTCAAAGGTCTTTGCTAATTTGAGTGTCACTCATTCTCTCTGCTTTCTGAAAAGTTGTGGGCAGAATCATAACCTGAGCTCACAGGAACCATGCACTGAGACAAGGACTCTCAGAAAGAGCCATACAGTGGTGTGTATAAAGGTGGGAAGTGCAGCATTATTGAGAAATGTTAAGGAAAGGAGGGGAGCGGGCGGGGGGGGGGGACCAGTTGATAGATTACAGTGATCTCAGTCTGGAGAACATATACATTAGCAATGAGAAATAGGGAGCCGTTACTATATCGAAAATATCTAAGGCACAATATGAAGTGAAAAAAGATGAACGCACGTGTGACGACATGGTCATTGCAATCCTATAGAAGATGTATGGGGGAAATGACAGAAAGGCATTAATAACATGTACTAGTGTGTATATGTGCCGGGTGCTCTAAAAGGTATGAATTATCTCATTTAATCCTTACCAAAGAAACTCTATGACAGCGGTTCTCAACCTGTGGGCCGCGACACTTTGGGGGTCGAACGACCCTTTCACAGGGGTCGCCTAAGACCATCGGAAAACACATATTGAATATATAATTACATATTGTTTTTGTGATGAATCACTATGCTTTAATTATGTTCAATTTGTAACAATAAAATATATCCTGCATATCAGATATTTACATTACGATTCATAAACAGTAGCAAAATTACAGTTATGAAGTAGCAACGAAAATAATTTTATGGTTGGGGGTCACCACAACATGAGGAACTGTATTAAAGGGTCGCGGCATTAGGAAGGTTGAGAACCGCTGCTCTATGAGGAAGCTTCTATCAACATCCCATTAGGATGGATGGGAAAATGAGGCTGACAGAAGTTAAAGTAACTTGTCTAGGGTCACAGTGGTGGATAACTGGTGAAACTGGAAGCAGATACTCTTAACCTCACCCCCTATTAGGAAATCATGGCTGTGATGTATGTAGTGGAGTTGGATCTACATTTTTTTCTTTTAATCTAGTCACTAACAATTCTGTAGTATGACTATATCAAATTAAAAAGAAATTAAGATGTGTATTAAGAAATCAGAACTCATAACCTATACTTCCTGGAAATGTTCTGGTAATACTCAGATCTCATTGAACAGTGAATGTGAGCCCTGATCGTTTGATTAAGCACAGGAATGAAAATATCACCCCAAATCTGATTCAGCAAACATTTTTAAACATATATTTTTATTGATTTCAGAGTGGAAGGGAAAGGGAGAGATAGAAACATCAATGATGAGAGAGAATCATCTTTGACAGGCTGCCTCTTGCACACCCCATCTTGAGGATCAGGCGCGTAACCCGGGCATGTGCCCTAACCAGGAATTGAACTGTGACCTCCTGGTTCATAGGTCGAAGCTCATCCACTGAGCCACGCTGGCTGGGCTCAGCAAGCATTTTTTAAGCCCTGGCTATTGGGAGGATTGATGAGGGAAGGCACACCAGGTGTTTAGCACAATGCCTGGGGGACTAGTAAGCACTCACTAGCTATTATCTATGATGATTATCATGGGCCAGGTACTGCTCTGAGTGCTCCAGCATAGGTTATCTCAATCTATCCTCACATACACCCTGAGTGTTTAGCTATTATTATCTCCCCTGTGCAGATGAGAAAACTGAGATTCAGAGAGGCTAAAAACTCATACACTGTCACTCGGTTATTAAGAGCTAAAATTATTTTCGTTGTTACTTCAGTGGTCCTTCTACCCTGTACCAGGCCCTCTCCAACACAGATGAACACATATGGTGCCATAGTTGCCCAAAAAG
>NW_005871111.1:2972812-2985351 GCF_000147115.1 Myotis lucifugus | reverse complement strand
CTCTGCCAGGAAGCCCCACCACCCACATCAATTTCTTTCTCCCCTGACTTCCCACAGAGCACATTTTCTATGTCATTTAATTATACTCCACGTCGTTTAATCTTTTAAATAGTTCATGTACCTAAGACTTGACTCTCTAAGGTTGGTGGTTCCTAAGAGTGAGATTATTTTTTTCTGTTCCTTTTTTTATCCCTTCAGAGTGCCTCGTGTAGTATATTCCTTTAATTTTGTATTAATCAGGACTCTTAGTTGCAAGTGGCAGAAAACCTAACTCCACCTGGCAGAAGCTGAAAACAAACAAAAAAACAAACAAACAAACAAAAAGGAGGGTGGGGGTAGAGGAAAGAGGTGTTCATAGGCTCATGCAACTACAAATCCTGTGGCTTGAGGCAGGGTTAGATTCTCAAAGACAGCAACTGAGCCACTTGGTCATGTGGTCACCCCAGTTTGGGTACCAGGCCCGAGAGCAGACGAGAGGCAGTTTTTCCCAAAGGAGAAGCAAGCTGCTGTTGTCAAAAGAAGGATGAATGGACACTGGGCAAACAAGAGCAACAGATGTCCCTGACCTTATTGAATCAAATTCCTCAGCACTTTAATAATAATGATCATAATAATGATAATAACTGTTCTTCCCTGGTCAGGCACCAGACCGAAACCCCATTAGGAACTGCCAGGCAGCAAGAGAGCTCTTATTAACCTGATCGAACTGCAGTGCGCCAGGCCTGGGGGCAGAGCTACAAAGGAGAGCTTACAAATCTCTGACACAGCATTTTAATACCGCAGGGGATTTTTTTCCTTTCCCACAAATTGTGTTAACCCTTTGGGAAGAGGGGGGAAACCCAGTGTAGAGCTCATTAGTGGCTTTCCTTCAGAGCTCTTCAAAGAGGCCCCGTCACTTGCCAACGTGATTTTTCTTAATATTGTGCAGACGGCAGGCTAATCCATCTTCAAATGATCTAATTGCATCTAACTTTCTCTTAAGAAACACTGTGTGGAGTTGCAAAGTCTTAATTGTGGGGTAGAGGCTGAATGTCTCCAAGATTACAGGGCCAAACACTCAAACCAAAGCTGGGGAATTTCCAGTGGAAACTTTCAGGGGAAGAAAGTGGAAGGCGAGTGGCAAACTGGAAAGCTTCACCAACTCCAGTCCTGGGGTCCCAGTGTTCATGACACGGAATAAATGCTTTAGCTCACAGCTCAAGAATTTCCACTCGGCACTCACGGAGGATCCCCCTGTGCCATGCAAGCCTCATGCTTCCTTCTTCCCATTGACGATGGAGGGAGTGGGTAAATAACGGAGCAGACGGAGGGGGAGGGGCAGGCAGAGGAGCAGCTGGGACCTTCTGGCTGGCTGGGCAAGAATAAGGCCCTCAAGTGGCCAGTATTTTCTTAGGTTTTCCTGGCCTTCCACTTTCCTGGCCCAGCAGCCTTTACACACCAGGCAAAGGGCCTCATGAAATAAAACAGATTTACATTAAGCGGGTAAACGAAGCCAAGCCAGGGCAGGGTGAGGAGGGGAGCCAGGAATTGCAATGCTTCCCGTGTGGGGGGAGAAGGGCACACATGGCAGGTGAGATTAGTGCAACTACCAAAGGCTCTCTTTACGTGAGCACTTCTTTTCCATCTTCTCTATCTTATTTATCTTGTTTATTCATCACCACTACTCTATGGGGATCCAGCTGTATTCTGAATTTACAGGAGGGAGAACTGAGGCTCCCAGCGGCGGCCTCCGGGGAAGCTGGTGCCTGGCAAAGCTGGGTTCTCTAAATGACTCCAAGGGGAGCACCATTTTCTATGCTCCCCGAGACATACCGTGAGGGGTTGGGGGCGGGGCTGGGTCAAGGTCACCTGCAGGCTGCCAGCCCCCTCCCCTGAGGTTCCTGCCATGTGTGGGTACAGATAACCCAGTTCTCCCATTCCCTGGCAGGCCTGGGGGAACGATCATTTTTACTAGGATGAAGTCATATATTAAACAATAACATGGTTTCTGTCAACATCAGGCCTTCGGGCCTTTGTTCGGCCCTCCCCCACAAACATATTTACATTGGCCCCGGCTAACAATATCCCACTTTCCATTCCCATTTGCAATCCCTTACGTCTCATCTGGTACACAACATGCAGAAAAGCAGGCTGTAAAGGACCTGGCAGTAAACCTGCAGCACTTTATTAATTCCATGCTCAGGTCCCTAGCGACAGTGAGAACTGGAGGGCCTTTTCGGGAACGAGGGCCCTTCTTTCCTGGAGACTGACCCGTGTTCCCTTCCTAATCCAGGGCCCCGAAAGGAGTCTCCATGGGCCATTTATAGACAACTCTATGGGAAGATGCCCCCAAAAGCAGACCCCTGGTAATAGGACTAATAGCTGACTTTCATCGAGGGTTTGTGATGTGCCAGGCACTGTGCTAAGTAAATTACACCTTATCACACTTAATCCTCACAAGCCTTTGAGTAGATGCTATATTGATCACAGAAGAGAAAACCTCCCAGGTAATTCTGCAACCCCAAAAGGTTCCCTGCCCTAAGCCAGGCAGCTCTGGTGTGTTCTGGTACTCACTCATTGACTGTTTAGATCTGAATCAAGTGCCCTCTTTGTGCCAGGGGTAGTTGGCACAGAGATGAGGGGTCCTGCTCAGATAATGAAACCACGGACCACAACACAGTGTAAACGAGGGAAGCACAAAAGTATCAGGAGAGCGGAGGAAGGGGGCTCCCTTCAGGCTGGACTCTAGCGGCAGAGAAGGAGAGAATGCCTTCCTTATTGGCTTGCCCCTCTTCTCCTAGCACAGGGCCGATGGCTCCAGCCCACAGAACTCTGCTTCTCATCACCTGCTGGTGTCCAAGGCTGCTGTAAGAGGCCAAGCGTTCCAGCTGAACTGAGAATGGAAACTTATGCTCTCTGTAGCCCATGAAAATCCCAGACATCCATATGAAGTTCCCAAGCATTCCCAACAGGAGGAAAATCCAGATGAGGATGAGACGCGTATAGGCTTTGTTAAAGAGCCACCAGGGTTTCTGAGCGTGTGAGTGGGGATGTGTAGGTGGGGGGAGGGAACAGGATATGCGTTAAATACCAGCTCTGTCCTAGGCTCTGTTAGGCATTTTGCATATATTTTTTCATTTGATTTCATTTATTCTGTTTAATTCTAGTGATTGAATCTTTCACACTTGTCTCCTCCCCAGGCCATCTCAGCTCTTCTTATTTCTTTACAACTTACTCGCAGTCTAGCCCAGGTCACCAAATCACCATCTTTTCACATATGGACAAATACAACAATCTCCTTACTAGTCTTCCAGCCTCTGCTCCTACCCTCCCCAGCTTCCACACAGCTGCCAGAGTGCCCTTCTGACTGTAAATTAGAATACATCCCTCCTTTAGCTAAAACCGTTCCATGGCGCCCATCTTTCTTGCACTTTGATGCCCACACACCACAAGATCAGGCTCCTGCTCACCTTTCCAACCTCCCATCCTTCCTTCCTCCCCTCACTCACCCAGTTTCAGCCACAGTGGCCTTCTTTCCATTCCATGATTGTGCCAAACCCTGATCCACTTCAGGGCCTGAGCTCTTCCTGTTCTTCTGCCTAGAATAGCCTTTCGTCCCCCAGCTCTTCACACGCTGGCTCATTCCATCCCTCAGATGTCAGCTCACATGTCAACTCCTTACGAGAAAACTTGCTCACCAAGCTGTTAAAAGCAGCCCTTTCTTAACCCCAGACAATTACACATCACCCAGGCTTCTTCCTATTATATTTATTTGTTCCTGGGCTGGTTATCTGTCTCTCCCACTAGAACCATGTACCACAGGATAAAGAACTTGCCTGGTGCTGTTCATCAATGTATTCCTAAAGCCGTGGCCTGCCCCACAGCAGTTGCTCAATTAATATTTGCTAAATTAGCAAATGAATAGTTTAATATTAGCAAATGAACTCTCCCAAGGACTCCTGAGGTGGACATCTCAGGACATTCTCAGTTTTTTGCTCAAGAAACTGAAACTCAAAGAAGCCTGGATTCAGAGCCATAGGTCCCTTCCTTTCTATGTCAGGCCTTTTCTTTCTACGGCAGGAAGTCTCTCAACATCATCAAAAAACAAGGAAGATACGGGCTCTAACATGGATGGACCTTGAAAACATTACACTGAATGAAAGAAGCCAGACACATACTACATGATTCCATTTATATAAAATGTGCAAAAGAGGCAAATCCACAGAGACAGAGAGCAGATAAGCGCTTGCCAGCGGCTGGGGTCAGGGAGAGATGGGGAGTGACTGCTTAATGGGTCTGGGGTTTCCTTTTAGGATGATGAAAATGTTCTGTAATTAGATAGTGGTGATAGTTCCACAACGCTGTAAATGTACACTTAAAATGGTTAAAATGGTAAATTTTATGTTATGTATGTTTTAATACACACACACACACACATACACACACACACACACAGCAAAAGCAATGAAGGTGTCACAGGGAGCCAGGTACCCACAGCCATTTTGGAGGCTGAACCAGGGACCCAGGGACCCACTCAAGGTCATGGTCTCCCAGTCACTTTGCTCTGCTGGCTTTAAACACAGGAGCTGTGCTGCCTCTTCCTATTGTCCTGACCCTCTCCAGGACCTGCCTGCCGTGTGGTGGACTACTTCTAAATGAACCCTAATCTAAAAGAATAGCATTTTACTTTGCAACTTTGTGGGGTTTCTCTCTGCATTTTGCCCTTTATCTTTAATCAGGATGACCACTTAATCTCAGACACACACACATGCACACACACATCGCACACGCACAGTCACACACACACATACATATATGTATATATATATATTTTAATATATTTTATTGATTTTTTACAAACATCGAAGAAAGAGAAACATCGATCAGCTGCCTCCTGCACACCTCCTACTGGGAATGTGCCTGCAACCAAGGTACATGCCCTTGACTGGAATCGAACCTGGGACCTTTCATTCCGCAGGCCGACGTTCTATCCACTGTTTCATTCCGCAGGCCGACGTTCTATCCACTGAGCCAAACCAGTTATTTATATATATATATATATATATATATATATTTAATTGATTTTCAAAGAGGAAGGAAGAGGGAGAGAGAGATAGAAACATCAATGATGAGAGAGAATCATTGACTGGCTGCCTCCTGCATGCCTCACACTGGAAATCAAGCCTACAACCCGGGCATGTGCCTTGACTGGGAATCGAACCTTGACCTCCTGGTTCATAGGCCGATGCTCAATCACTGAGCCACACCAGCTGTGCTATAAGTATATTTTAATCCAAGAGGAAATATAGCCTGCTGAATGCTGCTTTGAAATATGCCACTCTTGTTTATTGAATTCTTATTTTTAGCCTTCAACTGACACAAACAAATGCTATTCTGGACAAGTTGTGAGTTCTGTAGTGTTTTAGCCAAGGAATATTTTACTGAAACAGAACTGAGGGGGCATGTGATTGGGGACTGGGGTGGGGCTCTGTCTCACACATTTTCTCAGCCCTATGGCTAAGACCTCATCTAGGTTCCAAGTTTAACAGAATGCTTCTCATTTTGCCCCCAAACATAGAATCTCCCTGTGCTCTAACCATCAGAGTACTCTTTCAGAGTTAGAAATCCTGATTTCTTGATTTTTTTTCCTGACCTCTGTCCCAGTTCCTAATTCTACAACACAACTGTCCACTGGATGGTTCCATCTGAAGGCTGGGCAGAGTCAGGAACTTTGAATATACTCTCTTTGACTTCGTTTCCTCTAAGCCCACCTCCACCCCAGCTTTCTAATGGCATGGAAGTCACTCTGGGGTACTAGTGCTGTCATTGGGCCCATGTGCTCTCAGCATCATTCCCTACTCTTCCCCACTCTGCTCAGCATCCACAAGGGAAGTGACTTCTGCAGCTGACCTTCTCAGGCTTCCTGTGTTAGGGAACTTGAAGCCCAGTTGTTTCTCTGCCTTCTTTCAGGCTTGGGTGATGAGTGAGAGCACCTTCTCGTGGCTCCAGCGCCCACAGAACAGGCTTGCCATCATTCCAGCCTCCACAGATGAGCCTACTCCTAAGCTCCAGTAAATACCTGCCCTTCTCTTTGTCCCTCCAATCTAGGCACGGTTGGGGGTTCCATCTGTTGCTGATGTTTAAGTAGCATCACCTTCCCTTGTTTGTCTTCTTTATAATTCCGTGACCTGTGTAACCAGTTCCCTGCACTAACTTCCCTGGGTTAAGTTCTCCTAGTTGGTTCTGCTTTCCTATTTGTATCCTGATGGTGCAGTAGGCAAGCGATTATCCAGGCTCAGAGGTTCTGTTGCTTCAAGTTCTCTGGTATCCTATATAATAAAAACCTAATATGTGAATTGTCCCCTCAGGTGGTTGTTCAGGTGGTTGTTCCACCATGAGACCAGAAGTTTGACCACTTGTTATGATGTGTGCTGACCACCAAGGGGCAGCACAGAACATGCTGGTGTCAAGATGCTGGCAGTAGGTGGCAGTGGAGGCCCTGCTGGTCCAATGGGCCCTAATGAGAGTGGGACTGTGGCAGGATGGTGGAGCAGGAGAGCGGGCAGTGCCAGGCCAAGGCGTGTGCGAGCGGGGGCCCAATCGCCCCACCGATCACCCCACCGATTGCCCCGCAGATGGCAACCAGCAGTGGCAGGGGCAGGCCCGCTGCCTGGCTCCCAGACACTGAGGGAGCAGGGCAAGGGGGCCCCAGCCCCAATCGATCGCCCCGCAGGTGGGTTGGTGGAGTAGGTGAGGGGGTGGCGCCAGGCCAAGGTGGGGTGCCAGGGAGGGCTGCAGGGCTGTGAGACTGGGGGCATGAGCTAGGGCTGGGAGTCTGGGGTCACGAGCTGGGGCCCGATCTCCGCAGGCCACCCCAAGGCACCCCACCTGTGCATGAATTCATGCACCAGGCCTCTAGTCTACAATATTTTAGAACTGGGCAGTCTAATGCAAGTCTCCTTCAGGCAAGAAGCGGAATGGGAAAGGATGCTTCTCAAATCAGGCTGCATGCACATGAAATCTCTTGGGGTTATTTGATAAAACATCAAGACTGGGCATCACCCTAAGAGATTTTGATTTAACTTGTCTGGGGAGGAGCCTGGGTATGGGAAACTTTCAAAGCTTTTTGGATGATTTTAATGTATAGTTTGAGTTGAGAAGCCCAAGATAACTAGACCCTTGCTGTTGCTTTGGGAGCATATATAAATGTGTGTGTGTGTGTGTGTGTGTGTGTGTGTTTGTGTGTGTGTGTGTCTGTGTGTGGTGTATGAGTTTTAGAGTGAGAGAAGCAATGAAAAATTGTCAACACTGACACTGATTATAAATACCAAAGACCAAAGAGAGAAGAAGAAACCTAACATTAGGCTGAAAAAGATCAAATGCAAATTGTGTCATTTATGCAATGAACTGATCATTGTGCTTAGCTACCTATCAGCACAGTCAAGCTTATTCATAACCTTTCATTAACTGTTTGTTGTAAGATTTGGTTGCTTCCCTTAGAAAGCTTTATGAGTGTGGGACTCAATAATCAACCTGTATCCACAAGTCACATATGTGAACCAGTGTCCTTATTTTCCCATCAGCCTTCAGGGCCTGCGAGTGAGGCAACAAGATCATCTGATCAGCACTTTAAAAACACCCAGGGGCCTGGCTGGGTTGAGTGTCGACCCAGGAACCAAGAGGTCATTGGTTTGATTCCGGGTTGAGGCACATGCCCAGATTGTGGACTCGATCCACAGTGGGAGGCATGTAGGAGGCAGCTGATTAAAGATGTTTCTCTCTCTCTCTCTCTCTCTCTCTCTCTCTCTCTCTCTCTCTCTCTCTCCCCCTTCCTCTCTTGTTAAAAGTCAATAAAGGAGAAAAATTTTAAAACACGGGAAGACCTCAGAAGGCAGTGTCCATCACTACATCTCACTGCCTCTTAAGGCAAACCCCTGCTCACATGGAGCCACTCAGCATACAAGGCAGGAGCTTAGTGAAAAAATATGGGAGGAAAATGCTTCTCAATTTAGCAGGAGGCAAACAGCCTGCTACTGAGGAACAAAATGCATAGTTATCTCCCCTTGACCCAGGACGGCACAATACCACACCTCTCCAGAACTTGGTGATCATGATGGTAGGTGTTTTCCCTGTGGAAGTTCTCTGTAAAATCATTCTGACTGATCTATCTGTTCAACATCATGCTCAGAATGGGCAGGATGGAAGCACGGGGCAAATAAAAGAGAACTATTATCACCTCAAAGCTGAGAGAGAAAGCCCAAGAGCAAATGGCATGGAATCCAGAACGTGAGGAGATCCTATTATAATAAAGAAAACAGCAAACTCAGTTTTAATGGGTCCTAAAATTTAGAGTTAGAGAAACTCTTCGATGACACTGAATTCAAGTTCTTCAGTTTGCAAATAAAGGAACTGGGATTGAAAGGAGGAAAGCAATATGTCCTGGGCCACTGGCTAGTGAATGACAGAGAAAGACTAGAACCTAGACTGTGCCTTTTGTCTAAATCCTTGCTTCTCAAAGTATGTGGATTAGCTGTCCCAGCCCCTGCTGGGAGCAGGTTGGAAATGCAGAGTCTCAGGCCCCATCCCAGGCCTACTCTTTAACAACATCCCCAAGTGAGTTATACCCACATTACAATTTGAGAAGTGGTGCTAAAAATCACACTCTGATTCCTTTGGGCCTTTCTGTTCACGCACAGCCAGAATTGGGTGAATGATTGGAAAACACTTGCTCTGTAACTTCCAGCAGAAGCTGGTGTTAATACTCATAAACGCAGAAAGAGAAAGTGTAAATGATATAGAATGAGGACTTTTAGATGGGTGGGTTGCCTGGCACCCACATGTATGACTTGCAAACATCTTCTGAGAATCAGAGGCCTGGAACATAGAAGGAGCTTGATAAAAATGTGTTAAGTAAATGAATAAAACCTTGTCATACAAGGAGAAAGATTTCAGGACAGAGGCTCTTGATGTTCAATTTAACACACATTTGTTGAGTATCTACTATGTTCCAGGCTAGGTGTGGAGATACATTCATGACTAACGCATAGACTGAGAAGCTCATGGCCTGGTGGACAAGCTTTCGTAATGTGTGCTTCTAGAAAGCCAGGACTTATCTTCCCTCTTCCCTCTTTAAATGTGCCCTGCACACAAAGATATGTTTGCCAATATTCACAAGCATCGTTTTAATTGGAAGCTTTCCACACCCTATTCAGGCAGTGGGAATTGTTGAGTGACGGGGGTGGATTGGGATATAAGAGCTTGCCTTTTCAACCTTCTGTACTTTTAGAACTATCCCTCTGCTGGGATTGGGAAACCCTGCTTATCTAATCTCTCCGCATTCCCTCCATCCACCCCTTCTCTGCTGAGTGCTGAGTCTCAGGCAGTTTGATGAAGACTCGAAGGTTAGCTACTTCACTGAAGCAACAGGCCCCTGTGTGCTGGCCCAGCTGCTGGGTGACTTCCTCGTCTCCCCTCTGCAAGACACCTCGTCCTTGAACTGCCTGAGTATCTGCGTTGAAAGTTATCCTTGAGTTTATCTTGAGTTGAAAATTACATTATCACTTCCTGGGCTGGGCCAGCACCCAGCTACACTTCTTCACTGTGGCTGAGGCTCGGAAGCAGATTAGAGAAGGAAAGAATTCATCAAAAGCTGGTCACTTTGTCTTTCTGCAGAAAGGACTTTAGCCAAAGGCCAGTAAGAAAAAAATAAATAAAGGCTTCAAGGTCTCTTATTGGAGTCTACAGCAGGGAATGATGTCCAGGAGGACTGGCTGGAAAGAAGGCATAGTCTCTTGGCTCGGATAGCAGTGATAATGAAGGTTCTGGTGCTGGTGATAGCGATGATGATGATGATGATGATGATGATGTCAGTAACCTCAGTAAGCTCTTAATAAGCCAAGCACAGGGCTTGATACTCTATACACATTATCTTATTACTACATTTGATCTTCATGACAACCCTAGGAGACAGATACTTTTGTCCCCCATTCCACTTTTATGAACTGATTCTGAAGACCTCAGAGGATGAAGGCACAGAAAGAAATAGAACTTGGATTCATGAAACTTAATTATATACCAGGCCCCATGCTAGGAATTTTTCATATGACATAAGACAGGTGAGATAATGAAGTCAGTCAACAAATATTAGCTCATATATTTGAGAGATATTTATTGACTTCTACCAGGTATTAAGTACTTTATATTCATGGTCTCATTACTGCTAATGACAACCGTGAGATAGGTAGTTATAGAAGAGGCCCGTTACTGTTGTTTTTCTTTTCTTTCTTTCTTTTTTTTTAGTGAATATTTACTGAGTGCTGGCTATGTCCTAAGACTGGGGATAAAGTGGTACATGAAACAGACAAGATCCTGACCTTATGAAGCTTATTTTGCAGGCAAATAACTGAATGAATAAGAAGGAACTGTTAGGTAGTGACAAATACCCTGATGTAAGTGAAGCAGGGTTATAAGATAGAGAGTGACTGGGAGCTACTTTAGATGTGGGGGTCACTTCTGAGGAGGTGAAATTTTAGGTGAGATCAGAATGATAACAAGGAGGGAAACATAGAAGGATCCCAGAACAAAACCTTCCAGAAAGAGAGAACTGCTAGCCCTCAGAGTGAGCCTGAGTGGCCAAGGAACAGAAGCACGGCCAGCAGGGCTGGAGCTGAATGAGCAAGGCGGGAGCAGGACAAGGAGAGGCCATGGAGGTAGGCAGAGAGCCTTAGAGGAAAGCCAGGGCAAGGAGTTGGGAATCTATTCCAAACAGGATGTCCTAGAGGGTAAGGGGGCCTAATAGGGCAGATGATATTTTTATTTTATTTTTTTCAATTACAGTTGGGATTCAATATTATTTTGTATTAGTTTTAGAAGTACAGCATAATGGTTAGACAATCATATACTTCACAAAGTGTTCCCCCTGCTATTTCTAATTCCCAGCTGGCCATATATAGTTATTACAGTATTATTGACTATATTTCCTATGCTGTACTTGACATCCCCATGACTATTTTGTAACTACCAATTTATACTTCTCAATCCCTTCACCTTTTTCACCCAGTCCCCCAACTCCTCTCCCCTCTGGCAACCATCAGTCTGTCCTCTGTATCTATGTGTCTCTTCCAACTTGTTCATTTATTTTGTTCCTTAGAGTCTCTATATAAGTGAAATTACATGGTATTTGTCTTCCTCTGAATGACTTATTTCACTTAGCATAACACCTCTAGGTCCATCCATGCTGTCACAAATGATAAGATTCATTCTTTTTTATGGCCGAGTAATATTCCATTATCCATATATATGAATCAAGGCTTTTTAATCCACGTGTCTGTTGATGGGCACTTGGGTTGCTTCCACATCTTGGCTGTTGCAAATAATGTTGTCTTATGAACCCAGTAATTCTACTTCTGGGCTTATATCCAAAGGAACCCTAAAACACTAATTTGAAAGAACATATGCAGAAGATATTTTCAAAAGCTCATTCTGAGTTCTCTAATGAGAAGTAGTCTGGAGGAGGTTAAGGTGGAAGAAGAAAAATCAGGACTAAGGCTGCTACAGAATTTCAAACAAGGTATGTTAATGGTTTAGAGGATGATGGTAGGGGAGATGGAGATGAGTGGGTGGCTGACAGTACCTGCTGATGCCCTGGATGGCCCATGTTTTTTTCTGCCCCAGCATATTGAGTAAGCAGTTTGAGGGCAAAGCTTATTATTTGTAGTTTTCACAGAGTTTGACTGAGAGCCTGGCATTTTGTAGGTGATGGACAAAAATTTGTTGAATGAATCAATGATTAGTGTCTGCTGATTGGATCTCTGTGCTCCAGAAAGCTCCAGACAAATCCTGGGAGAAGGCCTCCAGCAAACATGAGTGATATAATATTGGTGTTCTCCAGGCCTCACTAGGGTCAAAGTAATCAATTTAATGATCCCAAAAGATTAAAACTTAAGAAATCAGATAGGAACTGGATCCAATTAAAGCCATTTAACCTTTATGAGCCTCTCCGATAATGGGCATCAAAATACCTTCCCTGGAGTACTGTTTTGGAGAAGAAAGATTAGGACCCCTGTGGAGGTGGGACAGAGTAGTGATCACCCAAAATCTGTTGATACATATAAGAACACAGGCCAATAAACTGTGAAAAACCAACACTTTCAGAATTCTGGAAATTAGCCAAAGGCTTACAACACTCTGAGGAGCATCTAATCTAATAAAAGAGAAACATGCAAATTGACCACACCTCCGCTATGCCCCAAGCCATGCCCACCAGCCAATCAG
This sequence comes from Myotis lucifugus, assembly GCF_000147115.1. Classification (NCBI taxonomy): domain Eukaryota; kingdom Metazoa; phylum Chordata; class Mammalia; order Chiroptera; family Vespertilionidae; genus Myotis; species Myotis lucifugus. The sequence goes on along the minus strand of NW_005871111.1, from coordinate 2,973,099 downwards.
AGTGACTATATGCAAATTAACCCAACCAAGATGGTGGCCGGCAGCCACGAGCTGGAGAAAGCAGGAGGCTTGGTTGTCCCAGCGATGGAGGAAGCCAAGCTTCCCACCTGCCCTGGCGGGCTTTGGCATCCACTCAAGGCAACAAAGTTTCAATTATAGAAGGTAAATAAATCCCAGATACCTGCTTCCAGCCAGCCTCCACTGGGAGCTTGAGTGACTGGGGGCCATTGCCAGCCTGCAACAGCCATCAGCCCCTCACCCAGGATGACCACACCCTCATGGGGTGA
>NW_005871111.1:2963506-2972384 GCF_000147115.1 Myotis lucifugus | reverse complement strand
GACTGGGAATGACTGTCACTATGACACACGCTCATGCAGGAGCTGCCCCTGGTGGTCAGTGAGCTCCCACAGGGGAGCTTCTGCTCAGCCACAAGCCAGGTTGACAGCTGCCAGTTCAGTGGTGGTGGTGGGAGCCTCTCCGCCTCCTCAGCAGCACTAAGGATGTCCGACTGCAGCTTAGGCCTGCTCCCTGCTGGCAAGTGGACATCCCCGAGGCCCCCGGGCTGCCAGAGGGATGTCTGACTGCTAGCTTAGGCCCAATCCCCTGGGGAGTGGGTCATCCCCTGAGGGGTCCCAGACTGCGAGAGGGCACAGGCCGGGCTGAGGGACCCTCCCCCTTCCCCCCCCCCCCAAGTGCACAAATTTTTGTGCACCCGGCCTCTAGTTTATTTATAAGGGGTGGGGGGGAAGACTGAAATTTGATAAGAACAGAGTTCTGTGTGACTTTATCTTGCCCTATTTCTACCTTCCTTTCCCAAATTCTGTAGGAACCTTAAATATCAGCAGCTTCCCCTCCACAGCTGCTGTGAAAACCAGCAGTCACTGAAGGAGGCAGAGGGGGTTGGAGTGCCTCAAAAGCTCCCTCTCCAGTAATTGGCACAATGTGACCTGGCTAGCAGCAATCTGGAATAGCCCCTTTCCAAGACTGGACTCAGAGCTTCTCTGTGGGAAAATCCCTAGTCCCAGGACATTTGTTTAAAAAAAAAAATCTCACAATAGCCAGAGGTAGGAATACCATTGGAGAAAATAACTTCAACAAAAAGCTCCAAAGCGTTAAGAAAGAATCTAAGCAATGAGACATTCATAGGGACTTTGAAAAATTCCAGCATATTCACAGGGATATAGAAGAACATGCTCCTGTGAGGGGCTATGTGCATGCCCAGGTAATCCCTCACCTGTAGCTAACTTTGAGGCACTGCTCAAGCAGGAAACATAAGCCAAGGTAGAGTTATAAATTGATGTCATGCTGAAAAGGTGCCCCAAAGCACACATGGGACCCCAAGACAAAGTACAAGACTTACTGGTTTAAGGAAATCTCTGTCCAATTGTTCACTGATCACTAGACTAACTGAGCAGAGACTTCAGTAGCTGTACTCAACAGGGAATACGGGCCATAGTCAATTAGTTCAGGAAAGTCACTAAACAAACAGCCACACCCCCTCACACAGCAACATCAGAGAGGAGGTGATCGAATTTCAAGAACTGCCACATCACATTATTTACATGTCCACTTTTTAATAAAAGGTAGCTCTTTGAAAAAAATCAATAAAATTCACAAACGTTTAGCCTATTTAGTCTAACCAAGAAAAAAAAACACCACAAGGAAAATAAAAGTTACTAAAATCAGAAATAAAAGAAGAGACATTGCTACATATTACAGAAATTAAAAGAATAAGGAAAACTATGAACAACTCTATGCCAACAATTTAGATAATTTAAATGAACTGGACAAATTCCTAGAAAGATACAACCACAAAAACTTTCTCAGAAGAACAGAAAAATTTAAATAGACCTAAAACAAGTAAAGAAGTCGAATTAGTAATTTTGAAATTTCCCACAAGGAAAAGTTCAGACCCAAATGACTTTATTGGTAAATTATACCAAACATTTAAAACATAATTAACACAAACCCTTCACAAACTCTTCCCCAAAAATAGAGTACTTACAACTCATTGGAAGAGGCTAGTATTACCTTGATATCAAAACTAGACAAAAACAGCATAAGGAAAGAAAACTACAGACCAATATCTTTTATAAACAGATGCAAAAATCCTCAACAAAATACTAGCAAACTGAATCCAGCAACATATAAAAAGAAACCATACACCATGCCCAAGTAGAAATTATTCTAGGAATGTGAGCTTGGCTTGACATCAAAAATCAATCAGTGTAAAACACAACATTATTATACTAAAGGATACAAAAATCATAATAATCTCAATAGACACAGAAAAAGCATTCGACAAAATCAAACACTCTTTTATAATAAAAAACTCTCAACAAAATAGAAATAGAAGGGAACTTTCTCAACTTGATAAAGGGTATCTATGAAAAACCTAAAGTTAGCATATAATGAAAGCTTTCCCCTTAAGTTTAAGAAAAAAGATAGGATGTCAGCTTTTATTACTTCCATTTAACATTGTACTGGAGGTTCTGCCACAGTAATTTGGTAGAAAAAAATAAAGGTATCAATATTGAAAAGAGAGAAGTAAAATAATATCTAAGATGACATGATCTTGTAGATAGAAAATCCTACGGAACACACACATACAGGCAATATTTGAATTAATAAATGAGTTTAGCAAGAGTGCAGGATATAAGATCAATATACTATACAAAAATCAGTTGTATTAGTTGTATCACTACAGACTATCAATACATAATTTAAAAATGTAATTAGGAAAATAATCTACAATTGTAAATTCCATTTACAATTGCATGAGAAACAATAAAATAAGAATAAATTTAACATAAAAAGGGCAAAACATATCCTATATAATAAAAGGCCAGTGACCATAATGGCGTAATGAACAGCACAACTGATCGACCAGTCACTATGAGGTGCATTGACCACCTCTTGGTCCCGACCCCCGGCCCGCAGGCTCCGATCATGGTGAACTGGGAACTGGGGTGGGCGGCGGTGGGGCGGGACTAGGGACTGGTGAGTGGGTGGAAGATGGCCCTGATCGCAGGCTAGGCCTAGGGACCCTACCCATGCATGATTTCATGTGCTGGGCCTCTAGTAAATCTATAAAACATCCTTGAAAGAACTGAAATAAATGGAAAGGCACCCCATTTCGTGGATTAAAAGATTTCATGTTGTTTAGATAATAATACTCCCCAATTGATCTACAAGTTTAGCAATTCCTATCAAAATCCCAGCTGGCCTCTTGGCAAAATTTAACAAGCTGACCCCCAAATTCATAGGGAAATGCAGGGGACCAGAATAGCCCAAAAAAAAAGTCTTGAGAAAGAACAGTGTTGGAGGATATGATAATCAGTTTCATGTGTCGACTTGGCAAGGTATAGTCCACAGTTATTCAGTCAAATTCTAGTCTGTGAAGGTACTTTGTAGATATGATTAATATCTATAATCAGCTGATTAATTGTAGGAGGGTAACCTGCATAAAAGAATGAGCCTGATCCCATTAATCGAAAGGCCTTAAGTGCAGAAGCAAACTTTTCCTTGGGAAGATGAAATTCTACCTGTGGAATGTAGCATGAGGTCTGGCCAGGAGTGTCTAGCCTGCCCCTCCTGACACTCTGCCCTATGGATTGCAAACTTGGCTAGCCAGCCCACACAATCACATAAGCCAATTTCTTGCAATAAATTTCTTTATATCTGTATATATATAAAAATTTACTGGACCTGTTTTCCCAGTGGAACACTAACTGATACAGAGGACCCATATTTTCTCGTTTCAAAACTTACTAAAAACCTAGCAGTGGTCAGCAAACTGCGGCTCGGAAACCGCGGCTCGTGAGCCACATGCGGCTCTTTGGCCCCTTGAGTGTGGCTCTTCCACAAAATACCGGCTCTTCCACAAAATACTGACTTCTGTGCATGGGCCACTAAGTTTCAATCGCACTGTATGTGCGCGCCCACACGTGGTATTTTGTGGAAGAGCCACACTCAAGGGGCCAAAGAGCCGCATGTGGCTCGCGAGCCGTGGTTTGCTGACCACGGACCTACAGTAATCAAGACTACGAGGAACTGTACGCTTGAAACCTATATAATCTTATTAACCATTGTCACCCCAATAAATTTAATAAAAGAGAATGTAACAACAACAAAGACTATAAGAAACTGGCATAAGGATAGACACATATATAGATCAATGGAATAAAATTGACAGTCCAGAAATAACACATACATTTTTGGTCAATTGTTTTCTAGCAGGTTGTCAAGACAATTCAATGGGTGCAGAATAGTCTTTTCCACCAATGGTGTTGGGATGACTGGATTTCCATTTGCAAAAGAATGAATCCGGATACCTACCTCATACCATAGACAAAAAGTAACTCAAAATGGACCAAAAACCTAAATATAAAAGCTAAAACTATAAAACTAAAGCTTTTTCATTACATTGGATTTTATTTTACAAAAATTTCCAGTATCAGAGAAAAATGATTCACTGTTTATTATTATAGAAAATCATAATTAGAAACATGCAAGTAAATGTGAGTATCTGGTTCTTTTTTTTAATCTTCACCTGAGGATATTTTTTCCATTGATTTTCAGAGAAAGTAGAAGGGAGAATGGAAAGGAGGGGAGAGGGGGAGAGGGAGAGGGGGAGGGAGAGGGGGAGAGAGAGGGAGAGAGAGAGAGAGAGAGAGAGAGAGAGAGAGAGAGAGAGAGAGAGAGAAGAGAGAGAGAGAGAAGAGAGAGAGAGAGAGAGAAACATAAATGTGAGAGAGACACATTAATTAGTTGCCTCTTGCATGTGCCCCAACCAAGGCTGGAGATCAAACCTGCAACCCAGGTATGTGCCCTTGACCAGAAATGAAACCTGTGATGCTTCAGCATGCAGACCAATGCTCTAATCACTGAGCCACTGGCCAGGGCTAAATGTGAGTATCTTGATTTTAGAAATTTCTGAGAATTCCCAGGAATTCCAATTTATTGATCCTGGGTTACAAAGATTAATATCTATTAGGAATTTGGAAACACTACTTTCTCACGTTCCTTAAGTCATCCTCAAATGTCATCTTACCATGTTCTATATGTACCGATCTCTGCTATAAAACTAAAACTCTTAGAAGAGATTGGAGTAAATCTTTGTGACCTTGGATTAGGCAATGGTTTCTCAAAAGCACAAACAACCAAATAAAACAATAAATTGGACTTCATCAAAATTAAAAACTTTTGTGTTTCAAATGAACACTGTCAATATAAAGAAAAGAAAGCCCCAGAATGAGAGAAAATATTCGTAAATCATGTATTGGGTAAGGATACAGCATCCAAAATATATAAAGAGTTCTTAGAATTCAAGAATAAAAGGACAAATAACCCAATCCAAAAAAAATGGGCAAGGAATTTGAACAAACATTTCTCCAACAATATATAAATGGCCAACAAGTACATAAAAAGATGCTCAATATCATTCATCACTAGGAAAATGCACATCAGAACCACAATAAAATACAACTTTATAACCACTCGGATGATAATAATAATAAAAAATAATAAGAGGAAATATGTGTCAGAGAAGAAACCACATATAGAAGAAGAAGAACAGCAACAACAACTCCTCTTGCCCGGAGCCCACATACAAAAAATACACAACAAATAATTTAATAAGAGTAAAGAGCACACAAGGGATCCTCTGCCCCTGGGATCTGGTACTCCATCACTCAGTGCTGGCACAGCATACTCCAAACCTTTAACATCCACTCCTGGGACTAACACTGTTCTGGCCCAGGAGTCACATCTCTACAGCTCTTGCCCTATGTCCGTGTATCAGAAGGCAACTGCAAAAGTTTGTGTGTTGTGCCACTGCCAGTGGAGGATATGGATAATGCTCAGAGCACAGGAAGGGTAGCAGTGGCAAAAGCACTTCAACAAGAGAACAGATAATTAAATCAATTTGTCAAAATTTTCCAGTTTGAATGCAATAGGTTCTTACACAACCAACTATCATTCCCAATATTTCCAAGCTTTTCCTGCTTTTCTTTTTTTTAAAGTATATTTTTTATTGATTTCAGAGAGGAAGGGGGAGGGAGAGAGAGCTAGAAACATCAATGATGAGAGAGAATCACTGATTGGCTGCCTCCTGCATGCCCCATGCTGGGGATTGAGCCCTCAACCTGAGCCTGTGCCCTGACCGGGAATCGAACTGAGACCTCCCGGTTCATAGGTCGATGCTCAACCACTGAGCCACGCCACCTGGGCTTCCCACTTTTCTTTACATTGCAGCCAGTGCTTCTGAAAGTTCTCATAAATTAAGGTTTACAAGAGTTTCACATGGATGTGAAAAATTTTGCAATATTAAGTGTTATGGGTAGAATTATCCTGCCCCCCACCCCCAAATCCATATGTTGAAGTCCTAATACCCAGTATCTCAGAATATGACCTTACTTGGAAATAAGGTCCTTATAGAGGTAATCAAGTTAAAATGAGGTTATTGGGATGGGTCCTAATACAATAAGACTGGTGTCTTCATAAAAAGAGGAAACTCGGAGACGCACAAACAAGGAGAAGGCTATGTGACTATCAAGGCAGAAACTGCCGTGATACTTCTACAAGCCAAGAATGCTGGCTGGTGTGGCTCAGTTGGTTGAGCATCATCCTGTGCACGGAAGTGTTGTGGTTCAATTCCCGGTCAGGGAACATACCCAGGTTATGTGGAGCCAATGATAGATGTTTCTCTCTCACATGTTGTTTCTCTCTCTCTCCCCCTCTCCCTGTCTCTCTCTCTCAAAACAATAAAGACATTTTTTTTAAAAATGTATTTTATTGATTTTTTATAGAGAGGAAGGGAGAGAGATAGTTAGAAACATCGATGAGAGAGAAACATCAATCAGCTGCCTCCTGCACGCCCCCTACTGGGGATGTGCCTGCAACCCAGGTACATGCCCTTGACCGGAATCGAACCCGGGACCTTTCAGTCCGCAGGCCGACGCTCTATCCACTGAGCCAAACCGGTTCCGGCCAATAAAGACATTTTAAAAAATGGTGGCAAATCACCAGAAGAGTCTTCCTCATAACCCTCAGAGGGCACCAACCGTGTCAACATCTTGATCTCCCACTTCAAGCCTCCAGATCATGAGATAATAAATTTATTTAAGCCATTCAGTTGTGGTAATTTATTCTGGCAGCCCTAGAAAACTAATACATTAAACAATTCACATTACTCTTAAGTTTGTACATATACAGGATAATGTGTAAAACATGATACTGATTTTAAGATGAAATCATACTTTGTAATATATTCTACAATAATGATTATTTATTATATGACCCCATTACTCCATTTAAATATGAGATACAAAGGTCTTAATTCATTTGCTAAAATTCTTAACAAATTTAAGAACTGCTTTAGGAATTTCATTGAGAATGATAGCCACTACTGGCTCAAGAAAGCAGTTTCTCCAAATTATAATTAGTTTTAAGAAGTAAGAATTACAGTGACTCAGGAAAGTTTGTCTAATCTGGCATTGTTGCCCAGAAAAAAACACTATGTAAAAGCTTTGTGTAAAACAACATAGGTAGTCATTTTGCTGAAATGAAGGCCATAAAAAAAGTTTAATGGAACTCATATACAACAATCTATAAATTATATATAATATCTCTGGCCCATTAACAGAACACCAAGACATGCATAATAATGATTAAAGTTGTCTTTTGATAGTTCCTGGCTTTCAGTCAGATAAAAACCATAACTCTGCATGTATTTTTTATTCTGTCATTATGAAGGTATATTTGTCAGCGTGGGAGGATAGAACATATTTCATCTAACAGTTTGCCAGCGTGATTTATGACTTTTAAATATTTAGACGTGTGGTATGTGGGCCTCCTCTTGTACTCATGCCCCAGGCCCTGTATTGTTCGAGGTGGGCCAGGACCCAGCAATGACAGAAGAAAATAAAGCCTGAAGCTATGAACAGAAGCCAAACTACTAACGTCTCAAACTTGCTCCTACTACAAACTAGAATGCCATCCTAGAAGCTTCATGTGAACATCTAATGCAGTCCCTACAGGGAGTGACCAGTACCTCACATGCCTTGCCTTCCTGGGCCATAGACCTGAGGGACAAGCCCTTCCCAGTTGGCGGTGGGGTAGCCAGCCCTGTGGCCTCAAATGGCACTTAGCTCTCACCATGTCTCATTCACCTAAATTTCACTCATCAAACGTTAGGGTTGTGCCATGGACTTGCATTTGATCTCCTTATAGTAACTCTGCTGTGCCACCTTCAAGTAAATAGAGCAAATTTATAAATGTACTTCACTCCTCTCTTGGAAAAAGGACTGTGCAGTTTGACAAAGGCTTTCGGAGCAATCCTAAATGTTGTGATATTCCCCATGGCTGTCATTTTGTGATGTTCTACCTGTCCCATTGTTGTGAGGTTTGGCTGCTTGTTGGGGACTATGAGGACAGGGAAAGGAACTAGCATTTTATTTTGGAGTTAATCTTAGGAAGAGAGAAACTCTTAGAGACAGGGTTAAGTAGTGGCAGCTGAGGAAAAAAAGCAGGATACGTCATCAATTTCTAAGGAAAAGAGAAAAAAGGATATAAAAATGCCAACTGGCAATGCCCCAATGAGAATGAAGATTGAACTGCCAATCAATTTCCCATGCCAATTGCATCTTACTGTAAGCTCCGTCCAAGCAAAAACGGCAGCTATGCATTTCATGCTCTCACTGACTAACATGATGGAAAAGTGGACAGCTAATATAAAACAGCCTGACATCAAAGGATACTTTGAGCTATGGTTAAGCATCTTTAAGAACTTCAATACCCTCTTCGTAGACATCAGCTCACAAAAGTAGTACATAATAGTCAGCCCCCCTTATCTGCGATTTTGCTTTCTATAGTTTCAGTTACCTGCGGTCAACCTCGGTCCAAAAATATTAAATAGAAAATTCCAGAAATTAACAATTCATAAGTTTTAAATTGCACGCCATTCCTCACCTCTCTGTCCTGCCCAGGACGTGAATCATACCTTTGTTCAGTGTATCCATGTTGTATATGCTACCTGCCTGTTAGTCACTTTGTAGTTGTCTCTGTTATCAGACCAACTGTCCTGGTATCACAGTGCTGGTGAACAAGTAACCCTTATTTTACTTAATAATGGCCCCAAAGCGCAAGAGTAGTGATGCTGGCAATTTGGAAATGCCAAAGAGAAGCTATAAGGAGGATGTTATGTTTAGGGAAAAA
>NW_005871111.1:2886939-2963406 GCF_000147115.1 Myotis lucifugus | reverse complement strand
CTTGAAATGTACCCCCCAGAGATAAGGGGGAGCTTCTGTACTATCTTTGAGTAAAATTAAAAAACAGGTGAGATAGACTGGGTTCATCAGAAAGGTGGCAGCAAAATAAAACTTCCAAAAGAAAGGAACTTTCTGATGCAAATACAACAGGCAGAAAGTCCAGTGCTTAGTAACACAGGCAGATTAGTGAAAACCACATTAATCAACCTGGGATACAGATTATCAACCACATTTGAAACACAGATTAACAGGAACAAATAAGGTACCTGGGTGGGAAGCATTTTTACAGCGAGTAACAAAAGTTGTAATCTTTGTTTAAATAAGACTTCAAACGGATTCCACATATCAATCAATCGTGAGATCATTAAAAAAAAAAAAAAAGATTAACTTCAAGAAATGCAACGCAGAGTGACCAAAGTTCTGACCTATTTTAGATCAATCAAGGTTTTCTACCTGGGCAAGTAGAATGCAATTAGCACTTGGGTGATTTTAAAGATTTCTTTTACAGTTGCTTTTAACCAGCTGATAAAATAGCAGAACAGTGTGGCTGATGGCCAATGTTTATTTTTACCCATTACCTATTTTTATTAAAAATGGGATTGTGGGCCACTGGGCCCCCCGGCACACACACATATATTAAAATATCCCACATTGTAATTAGTGGCACAGAAGGGATTAGAGCAAATAAAGTGGCTATGTTTGCCACGGGTATAGTCTAGGTCAGACGTTTTGATGCTCTTGTGGCAGATACTGGTGAATTTTATTTCAGAAGTCTAAAAATATAAAAAATATTTTCTTGCAAAGCAAGAGCTTTAATAAATGAGTCCCCTCCTGCCAAATAAAAATACACATAAAAAAATACCTTAAGTGGACACTTGTGGAGCAAAAGAAGAAAATCCCTTGGCCAGAAAAATGGACAAATGCATCAACAATAGTGTCAGTGAAAGAAATTGGATCATTGGACTCTGTTAACAAGGGACTCAGAATAAATCAAACTTCATGTAACTCTCTACCCAGGCACAGGGCTTTCTTCCCCTGTGTGAGTCAGAACTTCGACCTTTGAGTTCTTTAAAGGGAATAAAAAATAAAGTGATCACCTAATGGTTGACCTGTTAAATGCCCAAAGCACATGCTTACAGAAACCTAGGATAGGCCCTTTTACACTAAAGGCCAGAGTATGAGTTCTTAAGACAGCACCGTATCACTTGTTGGCTTCATTTTACAAAACTCACTGTTGTAAATAATGTTAGATTAATTTTCGAATAGTAAATGTAAGTAGATTTTTGCTTTGATCATTCAGAATCAACACCACCACGCCTGAGAGTACTGCCAATGCTAGTCTCCTGTGAATCTTCATATCAGACACAAAGCAAAATGGAATGAGGGCAGGGCCAAACGGAATGAAATCTGGAAACACTGTGTGTTGGCCCAAGCAGCGGACAACACTGCCTTTGCCCTAGAAATCTCTGGAGAAACACTTAGACATAAGGAGGGAGGAGATAAAAGTACTCACGAGGATCCCGGACTTGCGGTGGGAGGGGGGCCTGAAGAAATGAAAGAAAAACAAAGGAAACTGTCAGGCTGAGTTACTGGCCCGCGGGCATGGGTGCAGGCAAACCCTGCGGATGAAAGTTCTCAAACCTCCTGAAGGGATACTTATTTTTCTGGGATTTCATATCTTGCTCCAGTCACGCTCCCTCCCCCCAACCACCTCTACAAAATAGCATACCGGTGAGAACTTGTCTATACCCCACGGTTGAGGGCAAATGCTAAGACAAGTGCTGAAAAATGAGTCCGTGGAGTAGGCGTCCTCGCAGGACGCAGGGAGTTTCCAGTGGGAGGCTGAGTGCTTGCACCCCGACACTGATTGCACCGGCAGGGGCCTTGGATGGCCCCTGGACAGAAAAGAGCACGTGCGCTGCCAACCTGCCCCACTTCCCTCTCACGGGCACAGAGGAGGGGCTGGGGGCTCAGCCCGATCTGGATTCTACTCCTGCTCTGGTGGTTACTTAGCTGGCAACCCTGAGCACGGTAGGTAACTACTGGGCCCTTCTGACTTATTTGTAAAATGGGTGCAATGGTGCCAGCGTTAGGGTTGCTGGGCACACAGGACATTCTCAGTATGTGCTCCCTGCCCCACTGGGGACCCCCATGGAGGTTGAAGGCCAAAGGCCCTCGCAGGTAGGAGGCTGCTTACCAAACTTGACGAACAGGACTCCGGTGGTAGAAACCACCTTCTTGCCGTTGGTCGCCACGCACTGGAAATAGCCCGTGTCGGTGGTGTCCAGATTTCGAATCCGCAGCCGAGAGCCATAGTTGGTCACCCGAAAGGAGATCCTGCGGGGCTCCTGGACCACAGGCGCGTCGTTTTTGAACCAGCGGATGGTGGGAGGCGGATTCCCAGAGACTTTGCAGTGCAGTTCAGCCGTCTGCCCCAGGGACGTGGTGATGTTATTCATGGGTTCATCGAGGGTCAGGTAAGAATCTGTGAGCACAGGGCGAAAGAGGCAGGTGAGAGGCGCAGGCAGCTGGAGAGCACCTCCAAGTACCCCAAATCCACAGCACGGTGCCCCAGCACCACAGAGAGACTGAACAGGAGCGGTATGGCGGAGACAGACGAGGCAGGAAAGCATCCATTTACCGGGACCCCATGACCATTAACAATCACTCACAGGGCCCGCTGCCTGGGAGGAAATGTGTTCCTAACCATGGTATAAACCCCAGTTTTCAAATGACTATACAGTACCCAAGGAGAAACGTACTTTCCAGGACAAGACAAAAGGAGCTTTTGTGTTGAGAGCATTAAAAAACAAAACAAAACTCATGATCCTTGTTACAGACTCAAACAATACAGTGAAGAAAAAGGAGTAAAATTCACCTAATATCTCCTCACCCCAAAATAACACCATTCTTAACATTGTGGCAAAGAGCCTTCCAGCTTGTCCACTTTTGATAAGAAAGAAAGCATGAAAAACTGGAAAAACAGAAGCAACATTATTTATAGTAAGTCACTTAATGTTGTGGATACATTCTGCAACTTTAAGAAAGACAACATATCACTAAACAAATTTTACCACAGGCTAATTGAGCTAAACAAGAGTTAAGTTCCCAAGGCATCTTATCAACATATAAATGAAACAATGTTGAATGAAATGAAGTTATTAGAGGACCTGCGTATATTCACATGGCACAAGATCAGGAAGATGTCAGAAATCTTCCACCAGTGATGACATAAAGGTTGTGAAAGCCAGGTCACTGGCAGGCAAAGTGACCAAGGAATGCATATTTCCATAATGTTACTTATATCAACTGTAACACATTACAATATGTAAAATTCTATGCATTTAATTTTTAGTTGAGAAATAATTTACATTCTAGGAAATATACAGATTTTAGTTATACAGTTCTCTGAGTACTGATAAATGCATGTACTCATGTAACCAACGTCCCTATCAAAATGTAGAACAGCCCTAGCTGATGTGGCTCAGTTGGTTGAGCATCATCTATTGCACTGAAAGGTCACCAGTTCGATTCTGGGTCAGGGCACATGCCTGGTAGGGGCCATACAGGAGGAAGCCAATCAATGTTTCTTGTTGATGTTTCTATCTCTCTCTCTTCCTTTCTCTCTCTCTCTAAAAATTAATAAAAACATATTTGGAAAAGATAGAGAACATCCTCAACATCCCAGAAAGTACCCCAAGATCCTTTGTAGTAATCCCTGCTCCCACCCACTCCTCTGCCCCCATTCCAGGCAACCACAACTCTGATTTCCTATCATCAAAGACTAATTTTTCCTGTTCTAAAATTTCAAATAAATGGAATCATAACATATGAATATTTTGCATTGGCTTCTTTTGAGTTTTACTACATTAAACGTTTTAATAATGAAAAAAATTTTATTTAAGCTTATCCTATATAATAAAGAAGTAATATGCAAATTGACCCTCATGCCTTTGCATCACAAGATGGCCACCCCCACGTCATCACAAGATGGCCACCCCCACATTGTCACAAGATGGCTGGCAGGGGAGGGCAGTTGAGGGCGATCAGGATGTCAGGGGAGGGCAGTTGGGGGCGATCGGGCTGGCAGGGGAGCAGTTAGGTGTCAATCAGGCTGGCAGGGGAGCAGTTAGGTGTCAATCAGGCTGGTAGGGGAGCGGTTAGGGGGTGATCAGGTTAGGGGCAATCAGGCAGGCAGGCAGGCGAGTGGTTAGGAGCCAGCAGTGGTTAGGAGCCAGCAGTCCTGGATTGTGAGAGGGATGTCTGACTGCTGGTTTAGGCCTGATCCCACAGGGGTCCCAGATTGGAGAGGGTGCAGGATGGGCTGAGACTTAGCCGGTGCACGAATTTTGTGCACTGGGCCTCTAGTTCTTTAATAATATAACATTTTAAACATCATACTGATATTAATTGTGGAATCCAGTTGCTGAGAAAATAACTAATTTTTTTTTAATTAATTTTAATTTTTAAAAATTGGTCTGTTTTTATGTATATGGATTTTCCTTTGATTTTGTTTTCCTGACTACCCATCCTAGGGTAGGTCCATACTGTACCTCCCATTGTTCTTCTGTCCTTTCTTAACCCCTAAACTGGGATGGCTTTTTAAGTGGCTGTCTGCTCTGCAGGACTACATGACCATAAGGGCAGGCATCTAGAATGTTTTGGTCATGACTGCAGGCTCAATCCACAGTAGGGGGCATGCAGGAGGCAGCCAATCAATATTCTGCTCTCACATCAATGTTTCTCTCTCCCTCTACCTTCCTCTCTCCCAAAAAATCAATAAAAATATTTTTAAAGCAACTCCCAGAAAATAATATAAGAGAAAACCTAGATGACCTTGAGTATGTTGATGACTTTTTAGATACGACACCAAAGACATGACCCATGAAATAAATAATTGATAAGCTAAACTTCATTAAAAACTTCTGCTCTTAAAAAGGCAATGCCAAGAGAATGAGAAGACAAGCCACAGGCTGGGAGAAGATAGTTGTAAAAGACACATCTGATAAAGGAGTGTTATCTAAAATATACAAAGAACTCTTAAAGCTCAATAATAGGCAAACAAACAACCTGATTTTTTTTAAAAAAAAAAGAACTTAACAGACACCTCATAAAAGAAGTTATAAAAATGGCAAATAAGCCTAGAAAAGATGCTCCACATCATATGTCATCAGGGAAATACAAATTAAGACAACAATGAGATACCACCAGACACCTATTAGAATGGCCACAATCCAGAACACTGACAATACCAAATGATGACCAAGACATGGTGGGAATGCAAAATGGCACAGCCACTTTGGAAGACAATTTGGCAGTTTCTTCCAAAACTAAACATATTCTTACCCTTTGATCCAGAAATATTTCTCTTTGTTATTTACCCAAAGGAGGTTAAAACTATGTTCACGCAAAACCCTACACACAGCTGTTTGTAGCTTTATTCATTTAACTGCCAAAACCTGCATGCAACCAAGATGTCCTTCAGTAGGTGAAAGGACAAACTCTAGTACATCCAGACAATAGAATATTATTCATCACTTAATAGTCATCATGAGTTATTAAGCCATGAAAAAACACGAAGGAAACTTAAATGCATATTACTAAGTGAAAGGAGCCAATCTGAAAGGGCTACATATTGTATAATTTCAACTACATGACATTCTGTTAAAGGCAAAATGATGAGGACAGTAAAAAGATCAGTAGTTTCCAAGGGGTGGGGGTGGAGGGGAGGTGGGATGAATAGTTGGAGCACAGAGGATTTTTTGGGGCAGTGAAAATATTCTGTCTGGTACTATAGTAGTGGGCACATATTATGCACATATTATTCTATACAACCCCAAGAGTGAGCAGTAATGGAAACTATGGTATTTGGGTGACGATGATGTGTCAATGTAGGTTCATAAATTCCAACAGATATACCATTCTGGTGGGTGATGCTGATAGTCGGGGAGGCGATGCATGTGTGGGGACAGGGAGTATATAGGAAATCTCTGTATCTTCCTTTTAATATTGCTGTGAAACTAGAACTATTAGAAAAGTCTATTTTTAAAAATCATTTCAACTGCAACATCCATGTTTTTGGACAGAAATTCTCAAACTTTTTAGTTTCAGGATGCCAATATACTCTTTAAAATATTGAATGCTTCAAAGAGATACGTTTTAAATATTTATTTACTAATTTATTGAAAAGTTAAAAGTTCATTACTTGTTAACATAAATATATATTTAGTGAAAAATACAATTGTAAGAAGAGTTGCATTGTTTTATATTGTTGTAAATCTATTATTGGGCTTAAAAGCAGACAGTTGCAGTCTCTTTTTTCTGCATTTAGTCTGTTGAGGTATGTCATTTTGGTTGAAGTGTATGAAAGAAATATGGCCTCTCACAGTTGGAAAAGGGGTGAGGTCTTTGAATAGCCTTTTCAGATAATTTAGGATATCCTTTTTTGATACTATGCCAAAATTCGACAAGTGGTAGTTCGTTGCAATGTGAAATCTGAAGCCATAGCAAAGAACTTTTCAAATTCATAATCTGTTACACTTAAGTGAATTGGCTTATCCTGCTCTTTAAAGATCTTTTACCCACCTATGATTTTGAAACACTATGCATTGCCCATTTAGAAAACATTGGCTCAATGAGTTATGTAGATCTTCCAAATATGGACACATGTGATCATACAATATAGAAAAACTGTACTCAATAGTATCACCACCAAGCTCTTCAGTAAAGATTGGCAAGCTGTCAAGCTCATGGTGGATGCTAAATGTTTTCCCAAATTTAATTTTTTATTGGAAGCTCAAATTTTATTGTTGGCAATTAACATCATTTCCTGTTTACTTAATATGGCAGGTTCATTTTGTTCATTTTCAAGAATATTCAAGAATAATGTCAGTCATTCAAGTAAAAAAATGAGCAGTTCAGCTCACAACTCAAACGCTTTTCTTTATGACAACTATAGTACTTCTGCAGTGAGTGGGAGTGCTTATGTACACCTCCCATTTCAACATGGGGAATATTAAAAACATGTACCGAAGGGTCAAGATAAAATCAAGTTAGTAATTTTTACTACTTCATCAAAGACCGTCTTAAGTATGGTTGGCTTTAAAAAAATGAAGTGCATGATGGTGGAGAATACGACTTCTAGCATAATTTGTTAGTTTGTTACCACTATCTTGATTTGTGCGAAGACGCCAGCACTTTTATCTACCATTGCTTTTGCACAGTTGGGATGGGTAAACTGTGGTTCAGAGGACCTATCCCAGACCTATCCCAGCTAGGAGAAGGCAAAGCCAGGGTCAGGATTCCAAGCTTAGTGCTCTTTCCATCATACTCCACAGCTGCCCTTTTGTTGTGTATGTAATAGGTTCAATTTCAAATCCAGTTGTTTGTGACTTAAGTGACGTTTTAATTCAAGTTGTTTATGACAAAGAAAAAAAAAATTGCTTTGATAGAAGAATGAAGTAAGTGGTATCAGTATGTCAGCATCCCACATTGCTTTGATATAAGAATGAAGGAAGTCATGCCAGGATGTCATCATTCAACATCTGTTGTCCTTGATAAGCAGTCAGCAGCAGAGCTGTGGAGGGGCCCCTGGGGGAGCATGGGAAGGACATGTGGAGAAGCAACAAGGGCAAGGGGACATTTAGACTATAAATACTGAGAGCTTGTGAGGACTGCTGGAGAGTTTTGGTTTGGGTGAAACCTAAAAACGCTCAGTAGACCCTTGGGAATTCGCTCCTGTCTTGGCAAGGCACTGCATGCAGACAGTGGTGATGAACCCTGCAGAAGCCTGGAGAAAGAGATCAGCAGCCTTCCAACACAGGCGTCTTTGTTCCCTAGCAATGTGCTCTAGGAACAGGGAACTTGTACTTTTGCACTGGCAGCTGGAAACCAGCTCTTTGGTTGGTTGCCTACTCTCCCCAGTGCCACCTCCTATAAAAAGGTGCACCTCATATTAAACTTGGACTTTATTCCTTCACTTCCCCTTGCCTGGAACAATAGTGTAATTAATCTGTCATTTGTTTGGAATATGTTATTTCTTTACTAGAGGACTGGTGCACAAAATTCTTGTACTCAGGGTGGGGGGTGGTGGTCCCTCAGCCGGGCCTGTGCCCTCTTGCAGTCCGGGAGCCCTTGGGGTATGTCCGACTGATGGCTTAGGCCCTCTCCATGGGGAGCGGGCCTAAGTCAGAAGTCGGACATAAGCCAACAGTCAGATATCCTTAGCGCTACTGCGGAGGCAGGAGAGGCTCCCACCACTGCTGCTGCACTTGCCAGCCATGAGCCCAGCTTCTGGCTGAGTGGCGCTCCCCCTGTGGGAGTGCACTGACCACCAGGGGGCAGCTCCTGTGTTGAGCATCTGTCCCATGGTGGTCAGTGTGCATCATAGTGACTGGTCATTCTGCCGGTGGGCCGAAACCAGCTCTCCAACAAACCAGCTCTCCAACAAACCCGAGGAGTCCTGGATAGTGAGAGGGCACAGGCCAGCCCAAGAAACTCCACTGGTGCACTATTGGGGCCAGGGAGGGACATGGGAGGTTGGCCAATTGAGGAGGGACCACGGGAGGGCTCCAGGGCATGTCTGGCCCGTCTCATTCAGTCCCAATTGGCTGGACCCCAACAGCAAGCTAACCTACCAGTAGGAGTATCTTCCCCCTGGTGGTCAGTGCACGTCATAGCGAGCAGTTGAGCCACCTTAGCATATCATTAGCATATTATGCTTTGATTGGTTGAATGGCCAATGGGACGGCCAGACACTTAGCATATTAGGCTTTTATTATATAGGATTTTGCTCATTAAGAGATATTATCCTGTATGCTATCAGCTTGTAAAATTATTATAATCCCCACAGCAAATCTGTGCTAAATTACAAGCAAAGACAACCAACTGTGTCTGAGCATAACTTTTGCTGCCTCCCACAAAACAAAAAACAAAACACCTTCTCTGCTCCTCTCAGTGCTAGTCTAGTGTGAGGCTCTCAGAACAAAATTGTTTAGTCCTGAGCACCATAAGCCAGAGAGAGGCTTGTATGACCTGTTTTCTATTTCTGAATAAGCAGCTTCGGATTTGGGAGTAATCCTAAGTGATTGTGGTAGATCTGGGCAAACATTTGGGACTTAATAAAAAGAGACTTGATATTTTTATAATGTAGAAAAATGAAATGACAGTATTCTTTCACTGCTACCATCTTCTCCATTACCTACAGAAAGTGATGATGATGATGGCTAACATTTTTTGAGCACTTATGAGGTACCAGACACCATTCTAAGTGCCTTGTACGTATTAATTTATTTAATCTTGAAAACAATCCTATGAGTTAGATACTATCATTACCCTCACTTTCGAGATAAGGAAAGGAGATGCAGAGAGATTAAGTGATTGCCCAAAGTCATGCAGCTAGAAAGTGGCAGAGCCAGGACCCAGACCCAGACCTGTAGACACAAAAGACCGTACTGTTAGCCAGTGCACTGCTTCCCTATAAACCCAGACTGTCTCTCATTGTCCACCACCACCTCTAACCAGAACTACAGAATAGCCTTGCTCTCTTTATGAGTCCTTCCAGCACGTGACAATACCCGCTGGTGCTAAGAACAACTAAATCACTACTAGTCACATATGACGTAACTGGAAGTCATCATCGAGAATGAGCTTTTTAAATACAGCCCAGGCAACGTTCATACTGACGCTTAATCAACCTAAAAAGTGAACTGTGAGAAAAAAGAAGTTTATGAGCGCTCTGGGAATTGAGACTCTATTTCCTCTTTTTTTCCTTTTTGTATTTTCCTCAGCACTCCATGTGTTATTGGGAACTTCATAGGCATTTAATAAATGCTGGTTGATTAAGTAAATGGAAGGCTCAAGTGTATTTTGGGCAAATGAGCTTCGGCGACACCCCATTTATTACTTACTCGTTTGACAAGACGTCACATCTACAAATCCCTCCCAACATTTATTACTTAATTTTCAAAGTGCCCTCCCACTCTCCTCAGGGAGAGAGGCGGGGCCAAGAGTTATATTCCCGTTTTGACAGGTGAGAGAAACTGAGATATAAAGAGTTTAACAGTCCTTTGCCATGGCAACCCAGCCAGTCAGCCGGGGAGCCAGTTACAATTAGGCTCAGGGCCTGGGTCTCAGTATCAAAGAGGAGCATGCCAAAATCCTCGTCTCCTACAGGACCGATCCCTTTCAGAGGAGGGAGGAGGTTCCCGACATGAAATAAAATGCTTAGCTAAACATAAAGGAAGGCTGCCAAACACAGTTAGGTCATCACATTTGACTTTGAGAGAACATTCTGTTCACGCTATCAACCTGCATTCACTTTCAGCACACTTCACCATAAATACTTCTGACTCACTATCTCGGGAAATATTTTTTATCTTAATAAACTCAATGCAAAACGTAATCTAAATCAGCTTGTGCATTCTTGAGCCTGAGCCACAAGCTGCATTTAATAAAAATCAGTGGAAATAGCAAGGGACTTCTGAATAACCACAGTTTGTTATCTGACGTGGGGCTGCTGGGAAGTTCTGAACACACGGAGAGCAGGTCAGTAAGCTGAAGGTATGGAGAGAGCCTGAGGCCACTGGGTGACCCCACTTGTTGGACCTTAGTTCCCACTGGCACTATTCATGTTAATGGAGGCAGCAGGGGCATTAAGAACATAGTTCTGAAATTGGACAGCTTGGCTTCATATCTGAGTACCATCTTTCACTTGCTGTTATTTAACATCTCCAAGTCTCATTTTCCTCAACCACAACATTTATATATATAAAACCCTAATATGCAAATAGACCGAATGGCAGAACAACTGAACAACCGGTCGCTATGACGTGCACTGACCACCAGGGGGCGGGCAAGGACCATGGCGGGCGTTAGCAGCAGGCCACAGAGCATGGAACATGGTGGGCATCGGCTGCGGCGGGATGGTGGAGCAGGTCAGCAGGGGTGCCAGACCAAGGCAGGGCGCTGGTCGCTGTCATCCGGGCGAGCCTCTGGTGGTTACTGAAAATTCTTTGCTTTCGTGCACCACAGTCCCACCCGGCACTCGCACCTGCTGCCAGTGCCAGCCCTGCTCGCACCTGCTGCCAGCGCCTAGCACCAGTCCAATCGCCCCTGAGGGCTTCTCCACCTCCCCCTGCTCCTGAGGTGCAATCGTGGCAGCAGCTGCCGCTTGCACTTGCTGACGGTATCGGCCCCAACTGCTCCGTGCCATCAGTGGGTGCGAGCGGGGCCAGGGCTGTCAGTGTGTGGGAGCGGTGGTGGGAGTGGGTTTGCCGGTAGAGAGGGGACTGGGGACTGTGGAGGAGGGGTCGGGCAGGGGCGCAATGATGGGCCAAGACCCGCCCCTGTGCCCACCATAGCCTCATGGCCCATAGTTCCTTTCAAGGTGCACAAATTCATGCACTGGGCCTCTAGTGAGTTAATAATTATAAGTACCCAGTAGTGATGTTGTAAGGTTAAATAAGATAGCTCATCCTTGGAACCTCAAAGCATTCACTACAGGGAGTTATAATAAGCTAGAGCCAGAGATTCTCAACCCTCCTTGAACATCACTATCGTCTGGGGAATAAACAAAACAAAACACTGATACCTGGGATCCTAATTTAATTGACCCTGGGTGCAGTTCAGGATAAGCACCGATTCTTGCCTGGCTTCCTGTTGAGCCCAACTTTTATTGCTAAAAAATCTCTAGGAGGATTTTCCACTACAATCCCCATTGTTCAGAAGCAGAAATCAAGTCTGAGTCGTTAAGCATGTTGCCTAAGGTCATATTAGTGATAAAGAGTGGAACCACTTCCCCAAATCAAACTTCTGCCTTGAACTCCCCAGTTTTGAACCTATGTCCTTAATTAAGTAGAGAGATGGCTCGATGAAAGTAAACATTTCCTGGTTGGGCAAAGCTGTCATGGGCATCCCATAAACATCAAAAGAAACGAAGTGCTGTGTTGTGCTGGGCTGGGTCCTGGCCTCACACTCACATTTTCTTGAGAGCTCAAGTCCTAATGTGCCAAGCTGAGCTCAGGATGGTGACCTCTGAGTAACAAGAGTGGGTTTAAATTGTGTCCACAGGACCAAAGACAACAAACAGTCAATAATGTAGCTCCTTTTTGGGGAGGAAGCGCACATACATCAGAAAGGGTTCGGCAAATGTGCACTTGGAGCAAACCCCCTATAAATCTGGATTAATGGGCAAAGACAACTGCCTTTGTAGGTCTTTCCTTAGGAAGCACAGTAAGTACACATAGCAACACAAAGGAGTTTAAGAAAACTTCGCTAGCTAGAGACTTGTTTTAATGAATAGGTCATTTTTATAAGTAGGCCAATTGTATGTAAATGGACTCTTAAAAGCTCAGGGAAATTAGTTTTTCCTTCTAAGTAGTTAAGATCTACAGAGTGGCTGACCTTCAACATTCAGATTGCTTTGAGTTCCTGCTATAATTAATAAAGGTAGGAGAGGGGGAAAAATGTGTTGAACACTGACTCCATCAGTCAGTTACATATATTACTGCATTTTAACCTTTCTAGAAACTCTGTGATGTATCCCTATTTTAAGGAAGATGCCCGGGCTTATAGAGGTTTTAGCATAGCTAGGCTCATCGTGGCTGGGATTGGAACCCAGTTCTACCCGACACCCATCCCAACTTGTCCCTTCTCAATCTACTATTTTATACCTTGCTGTCATTAAGAACTTCTTCCATGAGCAACTCACCTGAAACTATCCAGATGACCTTTACCAGCCCTTATTTTTACTCCAAGAGCAGGTTATCTAATTGGATCACTGGCATTTGCCAACAAGGTTATTCAGGAACCTTTTTTCTAGTTATAAACTTTTGTGATTTATTTCAGTATCCAATTTATTAACATTTTTTTAACTGTTTTTACTATTTGGTATCATTTTGTTACTTCACGTTTATCATGTGTGCATGTGTCATTTAAATTTAGTCATAATAAGAATACAGTAGTCCCCTCTGATCCGTGGTTTTGCTTTCTACAGTTTCAGTTACTTGTGGTCAACTGTGGTCTGAAAAAATTAAATGGAAAATTACAGAAACAAACTCACAAATTTTAAATTGTGCACCACTCTGAGTAGTGTGATGAAATCTCATGCCACCCTGCTCAGTCCCACCCAGGACGGGAATCATTCCTTTGTGTAGTGTATTCGTGCTATATGCGCTAACCACCCCCGGTAGTCACTTAGTCACCCCCTTGGTTATCAGTACTGTTGCAATATTGCTGCAGTACTGCAGTGCTTATGTTCAAATAACCCTTATTTTACTTAATAATGGCCCAAGGCACAAGAGTGGTGGTGCTGGCAATTCAGATATGTTAAAAAGTAACCTTAAAGTGCTTCCTTTAAGTGAAAAAGGTATGTAGGTTCAGGAAAAAGCATTATATATGTATGGTCCAGTACTACCTGCAGTTTCCGGTATCCATGTATTGGAACATACCCTCCATGTTTAAGGGGGGATTACTGTATTTAGAAATTATGAGCAGAAACTCACCCATCAGGATAATGACTTGATTTTGACATAAAATTCTTGAAAATAAAATTCAAAAGGACACAGATTGGCATGAAAACTGGTCCCCGCATCTTAGAGAAATATTTCCAAACTTATTTCTGACTCCCTTGATCTTCACCCATCCTAACTTTATAATGATTTTTTTTTTCACAAAGCCACCATCTTTAGCTGAATACTAGTCTGATGAGTAAATCCATGGGCCTATATTCTTGATAGAGGGTATATCTACCTTTGAAGGAGTCACTTCCCAACCCTGGAAAATCTAGCCAAATAAGACCAGAAAAAGCACAAGCTAGTACTTTGCTTCACTATAACGCAGTAAGGTTCTAACTTAAAAACAACAAAAAAGCAACACTTTTGACTCTTGGGCTGAGGCCCTGCATGCCACACTGCAACCTGAAAACTGCATTCTCCCCCTTTATGGTTGAGTTATAAGCCTTTGTAAAATGCTGACAGACCTTAACTATAGCGGGACAGGATGAGTGGGTTTGCATAATGAACTTTTAAATGACTGGAGATAATATCTAGAAGGCCAAGCCTGAGATACATTTCTGGTTTGGGCTGTGGGCCAACGCAAACAGAACACATCATAAGTCATCGCTGTGATTTCAATACTGAGGATAGGAGACGCCTCAGCATCAGCATGATGCGTGATGCTCACTAGAGAAGCCCGTGGATGCTTCTGCCTCATGCAAAGGTAACAGTTGTGCTTTCAGCCCTGCTCAGGGAGTCTGGTGCGAGGAAGAACCAAGCTACACTCAGGGCCTTCAAAGAAGTCACTGTGTATTTTCACTATCCTGTCCTGACTCCGTGAGGCAGCGGCTTTTGTCCAGTCATAATAAATTCTCGAGTGTTTGATGCTCTAAATGGAGCCCAGTGGCTTTCAAAAGACAAGTTTGCCATTCTGGCCAAGGAATGTCTATGCCTATAGGGACCACAGAGTTCCACATCTCAGTTTTCTAAAGTCACATCTTGATTGAACGGGAAACAAATCCCTTTGTGCGCCAATCAGCATTCCAACTTGATTTCACTGAGCCCAACATTCCAGTTCAGCTTTTCCCAGAATATAAACTTCAGGAAACATGCAAGGGCACACACACCAGTCTTTTCTCTCATCTCCATTCACTGTGCAAGATTTGTGTTTTGAAATTTGAAAGAATCTGCTGACTTGGCCACACCTCAGATCTCCCAGTAGCGGGGTAATGCATGGGAGAAATCCTTGTTACCTGAATATTCTGTTATGAACGGGGTGGTTCTGTCCTCAAATTTTAAACCAAATTCCTCAAAAATTAGACATTATTTTTTGTCTAAAAACGCTACTGGTTTTTCAAGAACACAGAAAAGTATTGAGTAATTTGGAGATGACAACTGAAGTGGATACTATTTTCTTGGCAGCAAGAGGCAACAATCAAACACACAAGACTGTGACCAGGCCTTTTTCATCGTTACAGCACCTTAAACCTAGCACAGGTTTGCTGTGGACAGATGCGCAAAATGTTTAACGAATAAAAGAGCAAACAGATTTATGTGCCTGTGCTGAAAGGTCTTGCATCCTGGCTATGGAATAAAACATGTAAAGAAACAATCATTATGAGCTGGGTATATTCAGGGTGACAGAGGACATGTAACCCGCTTCTAAACCTGGGGTAACAGAGAAGGACTTGCAAAGGACGTGACACTTAGCAATTCATGGGACTTTTGCAAAAGAGGAAATATGGTCTCTATCCTTCAGGAACGCCTTAAGATCTTGAAGAAAGGAGGAGATATTCCAGAATCTAATTTGAAAGTACAAGTCAGAGTGAGAGTCAAAGCTAAGTGTGTGGTCAAGAGGTTGAGTGTTGAAGGAGTTTGGGAGAGAGATCCAAATGGGCAGGCCAGGGTTAGTGCACAGCCATGGCGGGTGGGGCGGGGGGAGCAGTCCTCTGCCTTTTATCAGGCAGAGTGGGCAAGACCCAGAGCAGAGTGGAGAAGGAGAGAAAGCCCAGACTTCCTGTCCTCTTGCTGGAATGCACAGGCATTTCGGGGAGGGGGGGAATAGAGAGGAGCGGAAAACAGAAGAATAGTAAGAAAATACACCTGTGCAGACATTGGAAGAGCTGAGCTAGAGCTGGGCTTCAGGAAATGTGAGCTGACCCAGCAGGGCAGGGAGGATAGGGCTGGGAGGAACTGTGATGGGGAGGAGGATTTGCTGGGGCTCCGAGCTTGGATCCCTATCTCTTCATCCCCAATTAGGTCTGACCTCAGGAATCCAGGGAAAAGCAGACACACGAGATCACAATTCCCATTTGAGATTCTAGGGAGTGAAATACATTCTTTAGAATAGCATCCATTTACTGAAGACACACATTGTGGTAGATTCTGTGCTAGGAAGTAAAAGTGATTCAGACATAGTCCTTGATTATAAAGGGCTCCCAAAGGAGACAGCATATGAAAGGATTATCACAGATAGTAGAAAAGAGTGTCACGAGAGACACAGAGACTATATGAGCATACTCTGGGAGATTCAGATGAACTTGCTCTGATGATGGGCTAGCCAAGGGGCCTTCAGAGGGGGAATCCCATGGAATGAAATGAAAATAAGCATAAAGATTTTTGATCCTACCACACAGTTTGTAAAAAAAAATAGAAAGCACAGGCCCTGGCCATTATGGCTTAGTTGGTTGGGCATCATCCCATTCACCAAAAGGTGGCTGGCTTCATTCCTGGTCAGAGCACATGATGGGTTGTGGGCTTGGTCTCAATGTTCCACTCTCACATTGATGTTTCCCTTTTTCTCTCCCCATCCCTTCATCTCTCTCTAAAAAAAAATCAATAAAAATATTAAAAAACAAAACAAAACATCTGACTGCAGCCACATGAAAGACCCTGAGCAAGAACCATCTAGTGGAGTCTAGTTAACTCCCAGAACCTGGAGAGATAATAAGTGAATGGTTGAAGCCACTGAGTTTAGAGTGGTTTGTTAACTACAATAGAGAATCGATACACAGAAAGCACATATTTTAAGACCTGTCATATAGCAGGAACTTGTTCTCTATGTATTTATTGGGTGGGTAAATAGATGGATAGCAGTCACTAGGGAGTCAGCCTAGAAAGAGCACTGGCTGCCCTGAGGACTGGCTGTGTGACCCTAGGTAATCACTTCGCATCTATAGTCTGCATTTCCTCATCTGTCTGATGAGAGGACAGAACTAAGAGATCTCTGAGGTTCATTCCCAACTCAAACCTCCCTGGGCACTGAAGAGTAACTATGAACATCCATGTATTTGTTTATGTGACCATCTCTGTAATCAGCCTGTCAAGACTCTGATCACATGTAAAAGCTTACAGGAGCTAACTCAAGCTGTGTAAGAAGGTGAGGAGGGATGGGCGAGGTGAGTGGGGAATTTAACAAAGGATGGAAAGGTTTTCTCATGCCGCCTGGCAAGGAGTCGGGCCAGGCCTTCAGAGGAACAGGAACCGAGACTGGAAAGCTGCTGGGAACCAGGTCCAGATGCTCCCTCCACCCCCAATCTCTAGATTCTCGCTAGGAATCTGCTCTGCTTAAATAAACCTCCTTTCTCTGCACTCTCTGCAAACCAAATTTCCCGAGTTCTCTGCATTCCCAGCAGAGGGTGATTATTCTACGGCCCCCATGTTGACCTGATGGCAGTACCAGCAATTCACACACACTGACTGGCTGTCTCTGAGTCCCAATTCCAAATTCCCAGGACAGACACGCTGACCCAATGAGAGTCAGGTATCCACCCCTGGTCCAATCAGCTCTCCTCAGAGTGGCAGGGCTCCAAATATAAACACGGCCTCGATTATTAGACATCAGGGGTTATTGTATGCAGGCAGCCTCCCTGAAAGTTGTCTATTACAAAGTCCAAGAAAATGAAGTAATCACTGCATAGATTATTGATAATGATGAGAATTCTCCAACTTAAGCTCCTCCGTCTTCATGTGCACTAAAATCCTTTCCAAAGTCACTGCAAAAACTAACAAATTTTAGAATAAAAGTGAGTTTTTACACTCATTTAGGTTCCGCACAATTGTCATTGTTTTCTAGAGCCTTTAGGATAACCCTGTGAAGGTTATGACAATGCTGGCTGGTGAGGGCACCTCAATCTCTGGTTACCAGATCATGCTAGGCTGCCTCCTTCCTGGCCACTTTATTAGAAGATGCGATTTGAAGACCATAAACTAATGTATCCACTGAATTCCAACACCAATTACTGAGAGCTATTGAGGATCTGGGTATCGCTTTGGAAGCCACCCTATTTATGGATGGCCCAGCAAGAGAATCAAGGCAAGCCATTAGGGAGATTCCACAGAAATGTAGGTGCCTCAAGATTAATGCTACTGAATAAAGGAGAAGCAGTTATTTTTGACATGTTGACAATCACTTTAGGACCTGGTTCTTATTAGCCCCATTTTGCCTTTTAAAAGGTTTCCTTTCTTTTTCCTTTTCTTTCCTATCTTTCTTTTACTTTTATTCTTTTTTTTTTGTACTGAAAATGTCCAGAAATTTGCAACAGAAACTTACAATAAAACACAACCCCTGACCCTCTGATCTATCAATCTTACAAATAAAAAAAAATACGTAGAAAAGCCTAGAAGAAGGTATGTCTTGGTAGTTACCTGATATCAGTTGCTGTGTTGGTCATAACCTTATACAGTGGGGCCTTGACTTACGAGTGTCCCAACTAACGAGTTTTTCAAGATACCAGCCGTCTCTCGGCCGATTTTTTGCTTTGAGTTGTGAGCTAAAATTCGGGTTATGAGCCAGCTTCAGATACCCCACCACTAGTTGGCGCAGCGAACGTCACAGTGAACGCCACATCAGCCCAGCATTACGTGTCTCACTCGTTCACTTTATGATTTGACATACGAGTAATTTGAGTTACGAGCTCCGTCACGGAACGAATTAAACTCGTAAGTCAAGGCCCCACTGTAATTGCTTTTTGAGAACTGGAGTAGAATGAAGAGAACAGGAAAATGCAACAAAAGAGCATGTGTGTGTGTGTGTGTGTGTGTGTGTGTGTGTGTATACGCGCGCATGTGCATGTGTGAAAGAGAACTCGAGAACTCATTTGGCTGTAAATGCTTTAAAATCTTACATATGCCAACAGGACACCCTCTTGCATATTTTTGTTCCAATCATTCCATTTTGCAAGCTGCATTATTCACAAATGAGACATTCAAGAAACACCAATTCTGAAATAAAAACGTGCACACCACCAGTGGAAAAGCAAACAAAAGCAGCTAATGTACTGTGGCTAAAAAAATTTTCAAACAAAGTGGCAGTAATTTACTGCCCTTGCTCTTAGCTGGACCGCATGAACATAATCAGAACCCCCAGGACTGATGGGAAAGTGTGATTTACAGTAAGTCTCAGGATAATAAAAGAAAATGAAAAAGCAAATTGCGCATGAACATGAAAGCTGTATTTCTTCTGCTTTCAGCAACTGAATCAAATTTCCAGCCAGAATTTCAGAGAGAAACTTAGAAGTCCCTCAAGAAGCAAGCTCTGAGCCAACCAGCAGCCACACGTGGACACTTCCCTGGCAGCTTGAATGACATAATTAATATTTGGAGATGACAGTGATTAGAAAGACACACACTACGCCATCTATGTGAGTAGCAGTAAAGAGGTAGGCAGAGCTGGAATTGAGTCTTGGCTATGTCACTTCTAATCCAGCATCTTCCAGCAGATTATTTAACATCTAGAAGCTCTCGTAATACCTGCTGAGTCAGACTGTTAGGTTGATTAAATAAGATAAAGTATCTAAAGCCCTTTGAAGGCTATTTAGTACATGCTAGTCTCAATAAATTATAAATTATACACTTTCATAAATAAGTTAGTATAGTCAAGGCACTTAGAATAGTATCTGGTACATAGTCAACTCCTATATAAATGTTTGTCAGTATTATTACTGTACAATAAAATCTTAGTTAATAGAATTTAGACAGTAGGGTGGCTAAGTTAATTTATTCTCATGGTAAAAACCTCCTCCAAACCACGTCAGTGCTCAAAGTCATTGAAAATTCTTCTAAACTATATTAGTCTAGCCCTGGCTGGTATGGCTCAGCTGGTTAGAGCATCGAACTGTGTACCAAGAAGTCACAGGTTCCATTACCAGTCAGGCCATATGCCTGGGTTTCGGGTTCACTCCCTGGTCGGAGTGTGTACGGGAGGCAACCAGAAACCAATTTTCTCTCTCTTTCTCATTCTCTTTTCCTCTGCCTTCCTCTCTCTTTAAAATCAGTGGAAACATATCCTCAGATGAGGATTAAAAAATAATAAAATAAAATATATTCTTTTACTTTCCAGGGTTAGTAAGAATAATAGGTTAAGTATCAATCTAAGACTTTTTACAAAAGTGGACCTTGCTTGGCTCCAAGAACACAAATCAGAAGCCGTGGGTTCTAGTAACAACTCTTTGATCTATCAGCTGTGTCATGTGGAGCCTCAGTTTACTCATCTGTACAATAAGGACAGGGATGCTTGTCATGCCCTTCTCATGATAGTTTTGGTAACTATCAAACACAATCATGCATGTAAAATTTCTTTAAAAACAAAAAAAATGCAAGGCAAATAAAAGATAGTATAAATGTGTTACTACTATTCTTTAGGGCACCATAGCCTATTTCTAGGGATGCATACACACAAGGGTATGGAACTTCCAGATTGTACCAAAGATAGTGCTTTTTTATTATGGTAAACTATACATAACATAAAACTTACCATTTTAAACTATTTTTACTAGTAAGTGTACATTTCAGTGGCATTAAGTACATTCACAATGGGCAACCATCACCACCATTGGTCCACAGAATGTTTTTCATCTTCCTAAACTAAGACACAGTACCCATCAAACATCTCCCCGTTATCCCATTCTACTTCATCTCTATCAATTTGACTATTTGAGATACTTCATATAAGAGGACTCATATAGGATATTGCTTTTTCAATAAATCCCTTATTTATTTTCTTACCTTTTCTATCTTTGTCTTTATAACTTGAGTGCAGAAAACAATGGCAGATAATTATTTGAGGATTTCCTTTTGTGGGTTCCAGATCCTTGAGGTCTGTGACAGAACTGTGAGTAAGGACTGGACACACCAACCCGATAGCATCCTCCAAGCCCTGAGGGGGCTGATGCCTCAGCCTGACCTTGATTGCAAATGTGGAAGACTTCTCAGAAGCTGTGATGTTTTAAGGCTATGCAATGAGGACCAGGGAATGGGGTCTGGTTACATTTCTACCATGAAAGCACTGTTTGATATTGAGTGAATCCGTCTCCTCTCTGAGTCGTGTCAGTTAAACTTGAGGCCAACTGTGTTAAATGATCCCACAGCAGTATCAACGTCACACTCATGTTTTGATGGCATTTCTACTCTGCAAGATACAGATTTCATTCTCTCCCTCTATTTCCATCTCCACCCAAGAACAACACATTTTGTACACTAGAAATGGAAGGAATATATCTATGATATATTTTCTGGGAAAATAAAGTAGGATGAATGAAAAACTGGAAAAACAAACAAACAAACAAACAAACGAAACTAAACTGGTTTTAGATATTCCTGGCAGGTCATTTGGTGATTCATCTCTCCTCTGACTGGAGGGAGGAGCGGGGCGGGGGGCAGAGTGGAGAGGAGTTTCATAGCACATGCCAAAATGTTATTTAAAACACACACATACCCAGGAACAGAGGCTTTGCTCAAATTCAAGGCAATGACTTCACAACTGGAAAGAGAGATACTGAATTAAAGAAACCATATGAATTGTGAAAATAGAGCTACTCAATCATTTTGCATTATCTCTACATTACACCACCATGTACACCAGCTCTAGGATTCTAAGGCCCTGTTGAGTACAGAAAACAGTGTAGCCAAATATAAGATGTCATAGATGAAAAGAGTTATGTATTTGGAATGAGCAACTACCCTTATCATCCAGGAACTTCGCAACTTGGATGCATTTTATATGAGGAGACGCTTCTGGTCTGATAAGAGCCTGGCTCTGGGCAGAAGAACAAGATGACCCAAATTCTTACAGCGGAGACACTTTCACACATGAATTACCAAAGAAAAATGGCAGCTGCTTCAGAACACTGGCTGCCTGCCCCAGGAGCTGGCCCTCGGGGTGCTCTCAGTCTGCAGGGCCCATTTTCAGCATGGATTGCAATCAGGACAGCAGGCCTAAGTACCTCATCCATCTGACTTCTAGAGCCAGGTGACAAGTTAGGCATATTATCGCTTTTCCCCCCAGATAGAGTAGCTCTTGTTTGAAAACTATAGCCCCTATTGGCTAGGATAAAGTCAATTTTATGAGTATGGATATTTCCAAAACTGTGTCCTCCAAACAGTTTTGTAAATATGATGAGACCAATGATACATGAAATACTGTAATGATAATTTGTAGTACTCTTAATTAAGAGTTTTATGATATACTGGAGGCCCGATACACGAAATCCATGCAATAGTAGGCCTTCCTTCCCCGGGCTGCTGGCACCAGCTTCCCTCTGGCACAGGACCCGGGCTTCCCTCACAGTCCAGGCTTCATCCGGTCTAATTAGCATATTATGCTTTTATTATTATAGATTTTTTTTCCACAAAAAGATGACAGAAGATAGGTCTATTTCCATTAAACTGATGTCAGAGACTGAAAATTTCTGAGTCATAGGATTTTAGAGACAGAAAAAAACTTCAAGTATTAGCTAAACCAACACCCTAGCGCATTCCTGGTATAGAATTCCTGAGAAAGGTCAGGCAGTCTGGAGAGGGAGATTGCATCCTCATGAAGGAACAGGCGAGGGGGAGAGACTATGTGAAATTACACTAGGTCTTCGGCCTTTTGGAATTTTGGTTTCTTCATCTGTAAAAGAGGGAACTATGTTATAAACTATGTGGGAGTAGAAATAATGTGTGTACAGCAGCAGTGTTCAGCTCTTGGTTATCAGTAAGTATTAGTTTTTTTTAAAAAAAATCTTTTTGTTGATTTTTAGAGAGAGGAAGGGAGAGGGATAAAGGGATAGGAATATGTATGAAAGAGGAACATCATCGATCAGCTGCCTCCTGCACGCTCCCTACTGAGGATTGGGCCCACACCCTGGCATGTGCCCTGACTGTGAATTGAACCAGCAACCTCTTAATTCCTGGGTCGATGTTCAACCACAGAGCCACACCGGCTGGGCCCCTTTTAGTTTGTTTAATTAAAAAGGTCTTCCATATATTGGGCTGAAATCTGCTTCTTTGTAACTTTTACCTGGTGACCTCAATTCAAATGTCTCATGGAACCATTTTTTCTTTCTTTTATAAGGCATCGCTTCTAATACTTGGGCACAGTCATGAGGCTTTCTACAGCCTTTTCTTCTCCAGCTTAAACCTACCAAATTGCCTTCACTATTCCTTAGAACTAATGAATAACACAAGTCATACCTTTAGGGAGTACCAATAGAAATTGGAGGCAGACAAACTGGGAGCATATTAAGGCAGGATACCTACTTTCGAGGAGCCTAAATGTATAACACAGTCTGGGCAAAACTGGGGCTAAATCAAAATAAAATTAAAGTATTATCACTGTGTAGGAGAAAGAGTAATTAAGTTTGATTGGAAAATCAGAGAAGGCTTCATGGGAGGTGACATTTGAGTTGGATATTCAAGAACTGGAAGGATTTTGAAGGGTTAAAAACTTATGCTGGGGGAATAGCATAGACAAAAGCATGTCAAAGTGAAAATGTATGAAATGTTCCCTGGCCAGTGTGGCTCAGTTGATTGGGTGGGTGTCGTCCCATGCACCAGGAGGTTCCTGGTTTGATTCCCGGTCAAAGCACATGCCTGGGTTTTGAGCTTGATCCCAGTAAGGGGAGTGCATGCAAGAGGCAGCCGATTGATGATCCACTCTCACATCAATGTTTCTCTCTCCCTCTCCTTTCCTCTCTCTCTATAAAGCAATTGAAAAGTAGAAAAGAAAATGTATGAAATGTTTTAAGGTGGATACTATGGAATTAAATCATCCCAAAATTCATATGTGGAAGCCCAAACTCCCAATCAGACTGTATTTGGAGATGCACTCTTTCAATTATGCGCCCACTTTTTTTTAGTCTGATAGTGTGTTTCTCCCACTAGACTATGAGCATCTTGAAGACAGACACATGTAATTTGTTTCTGTACCTGGCACCTACAAATGCTTATTCAATAGATTACTAAGACAAAATAGAAATGTTGACTTGGAGAAGTTCAGAGAACCAGGAAGATACTAAAATAGGTCTGTAGACTCTTAAAAACATTCTCTGAACTATATACACTTATAAGAGAGGCAGTTCTCCATACTGACAACAAAACAAGATGTAATCATGATGGGGGCTCTGTCTGTATCCTTCTCCAGCCAACAGTTGCATCAATGTCTTAGATGAGGGCCCAATTAATATATAACACAATGTTAGCAGGTTCTGTAGATGCTAAATGATGGCATCAAATAATATGCTAAATCAAACATGGTGAATTATATAAGAATAGGTATGTTGGGAATAGTGAGTACTGAGACATAAAATACTGATTACAGAAGTATGAGAAAGGAGAGATGCAGGTAAATGGCAAACATTGTGAGAACCTCACAAGAGATTTAGTCAACTGCAGGCTCATCATGAGTCAATAAGATGATGCTACCCAGAAGCTGAGAATTTCGGTTGCAGAAATAAAAGTGCAAAATGAAGGGGATGGTCCTGTTGCATTCTACATAGTCCAGGCCTACCTGGGGAACTGTGTATTCACTCCAGGAGGCCACCATTTATGGGGGAAGAATCTTGAAAACGAGTGAGGAGGAGAAATAATGAAAATAATGCTAAATGTTTAGCCATAGAAAAAGGAGAATCATTGGACAATGATATAATGACAATGCACTACCACAGCCATACATGATCTCCCCTAATCCTTAAAAGAACATCATGAGGTCTAGGAGTTCATGAACTAGGTCTTCTACTTAAGAACAGAAAAGGCCCTCAAAGACCATTTGTCATTTTATCCCAAAGTTCAAAGCAACAGTGGAATTAATGAGGACACTAATAAGTTTCATAACAGATTGTTTAAATTAATAGCACATTGATTTTGACTCTTCTTTTAACTGTACTTACAAACTTATCTACAGATGTATTTTGGCTTTCTTTATTAGTCAAGAATAAGGCTATAAGACACTGCTTCAAACACTATATAACATGCCTTAGAAGCTTAGAATTACCTGATAAAGAAAACCTCAAGTCATCTTCAAGTCTGAAATGACCACACACAATGCTAAGGAAGGTAGAGTCCATGTCCTTTTGCTCCAGCATTTAACTTTGTCCTTCTCAAAGTCAGAATGTGTAATAATAGGAATTCTTGAATTCCCATTTTATAAATGATCAAAGTGGGGCTCAAAGAGGTTAAGGAATTTACCCGAGGCCATACAGCTACTGAGCACTAGAGCAGAAACCGAGATCAACCTCACGACAAAGTCCAAGGAACATCCTTCCTCCACTTTCTGAGAAGCAGACATAGCAGAAAGAACGCAAATGAAGACCAGTTGGCTCAACATAAGAAAAAATAACCTTAGGATTTCTCAAAGACAAACATAGGTTAGCCTTGTGCCATGACACGGAAGAAAGTGTTAATGTAGAAGTGTGCAAATTAGAAAGAAAGCATTAATGTAGAACCACTTAGGAAGCTTTTGGAAGCAGTCACATATAAGCTAGAAAGTTGGATTGTATGACCTCTAAAGGTCATTCAGCTTAGAGAGAGACCCTCTAGGCCCACCTCCTCTCAAAAGAGCCAAGTAGCTGAGACCCATATCTTAATAGAAGTTTCCCAGAGACATTAACTTTCCCCAAACAAGAGTAAATGAAGCTGTTTTAACTGGACCATGATTCAAACCATTTAGCTGGATTGTGCAGTAGTCTTTTAAAATTTCCCCAGGCCCTTCCCAAATCACTTGGCAGGATGAAGGCTGCTGAGGACTGAGAAGAGAATGCCTAGAAGGCTGATGTAGCACCGGAGGGATGGGCTTCAGGGGGCAACTTCAACTCGCTACAGGATGCTTCTGTTAGCACCAAAGTGGCATTAATTTTAAAACCAGCATCTCAAGGTCTGCCCAGGATTTACCTGTTATTTGGGCCCAAAGTTTGATTAGATGGTCATGATCAGCCTGTTCCCACTAACAATCATTAGCAGAGAGATGCTTATCACCAACAAAAAGGCTTTCTATGAGCTCATGTCTTCAGTGTGGCTGCACTATTAATAGTTTTCTAGCCCTGCCTGGTGGCTCAGTTGGTTGGAGGGTCATCTTGAAGACTGGAAGGTTGTAGGACCAATTCCCTGTCAGGGCACATATCTAGGTTGCAGGTTCAATCCCTAGTCAGGGCACATACCTAAGTTGTGGGTTCAATCCTTAGTCAGGGCATGTGCAGGAGGTGGTTGATTGATGTTTCTTTCTCTTCCTCTTCCTCTTCCTCTTCCTCTTCCTCTTCCTCTTCCTCTTTCTCTTTCTCTCCCTCCCTCCTTCCCTTCCTCTCTCTCTAAAGTCAATAAACATATCCTCGGGTGAGGATTTAAAAAAAATAGTTTGGGATAGTTATTTTAAAAAGTATGGAAGTTATAGAAAAAAACAAATTTTTTTAAAAATCACAGAAGGGCAATTAAGAATATCCATCTTCCAGAAAAGATATTTATAAGCTCAAAAGCTCACAACCTAATTCTTTCTCTACTCCCTATGAACATGGATTGCTATTTTAGAAGTGGAGTTATTGAGAATATGGATTGTGTAGTCAGAAAAACCTGAACTTGAATCCTGGCTCTGCCATTTAGTAATTGAGTTACTTTACCTCTTTAAGCTTGTTTTCCTGTCTATAAAATGGACACAACAGGACCTCCCACCCATGATTTTATGGCACATGAAATGGGATATTATTGAGTAAAGTGTCCAGTACAGCACCTGGGACAGAACAAATATCTAGGAAATATTAGCTGTAAGAGTAGTTCCTTCCACAGGGATGTGCTAACTCCACCAAAAAAAGTGAGCTTCATAAGAAGAGAGTGTTTTTTCACCATTGTGTCTTTAGTAGAACGCCTGGCACACAGTTGGCACTCAATAAATACCTGTTGAATGAATGAGTGAATATAAGTGTTTGGAAAAGAACTGAAATTAGAGACGTGGGAAGAATCTCCAGGAAAACATAGCTATCTGAGTTCAAAAGATGAATGAAGGCCATGGATAGAAAAGCCTTGCAAGTCAACGTGAATTCTACACAAGTTATTCCAAAGGCTGGAATTGGTCAGGTCTGATGAAGGTCCAATAGGATCCTTTACAGAAAATGAGTTACTCTTAGTTGCAGCAATTGGGGGCAGAGCGAGAGCCCTCTGAGGCATGTGGGGAGTTGAGCTTCCTAAGCGGCTGGACCAGCTAAAGCTCGGAGCATTTGTTAAAGCAAATGAAGCATTTGATGGAGTAAACCCAGGCAGAGAGATATTTAAGCATGGGGCCTTGACAGGATCTGCCCTGAAGTAATATCGCTTGGAACTAAAGAGATGATTAGTGAGCTTCTCAGGGCCCTACAGGAAATCTTGCCTGGCACAGGAATGCAGAAATTTCCAACCTTGTCTAAGAGCAGTTTCCCCGCACTCCACCGCCTCCTAATGAGGTCTGTAATGGGTTGCAGAGCTCACTGCCTGCTGAAGGCCTCGTTGCCTTCCTCCTATTGTGGGTCCTTATCCCAAACAAGGGACTTGTCCTGTTTGTGGACTAACTTCCCCTGCGAGCTCAGGAGAGTTACAATGGAGTTGTGGGCATGTAAGCCTCCAGAAAACAGGCCGGAGCAAATGAAGGGCTGCCCCTACCTCAGACGGCCATGAGCTGGGCCTTGCCGAGGAAGATGTGAAAATCCTTTGTTCCAGGGTAACCATCTGTTTTCAAACAGGTATGTTTACATCCTTCTTTAAAGCACCCAGGGAGCCATTTGCAGAACACCCCAGCGCCTCTGCCTGGAAGCTGAATGCCCCACTGACAGGCACACAGGGGAGGGGACAGA
Source organism: Myotis lucifugus (assembly GCF_000147115.1). NCBI lineage: Eukaryota > Metazoa > Chordata > Mammalia > Chiroptera > Vespertilionidae > Myotis > Myotis lucifugus. Next base: position 2,935,844 of record NW_005871111.1, on the reverse strand, counting down.
GGGCTGGTGTGAGGGGCTGGGGCCCAGAGCTAGAGCTGGAGCTGGAGCTGAAATAATTGGCTGCAAAGACCCCTGAGTGGTGAGGCTGGCTCTCTCCGCCCCTATGTGCAGCCAGAGGCAAACTCCTCCCCTCTGAGAAGGCTTGGAAGAATCAAGATGGACTATAAAGGATCGTTTTCCTGCTCTTTTTTGACAGAATCCCATAGCCCTCATCTTGTAGGTTTCTTTCCCTAAAGTGAAAAGACTGGTCAAGTAAAGAAGATTAACAAGAGTCCTGGAGAGAGCAGCTTGATTGAAGGGGAACTGATTTCCATGCCATGTGCTTCTAAGCTGGATTCCAGGCAAAGGGACCAAGAGCTTGTTAGTTCTGGAGAGAAAGCAGCCATAGCAAGCTGGCCAGAACCTCCCCTGCTTTCCTATCAAGACAGTGTTCTCACTGCTTCCAGGTTTAGATCAGATTTTTTTATTATTATTATTGCTATAAAGGAACGCGAAACTAACTTTGGGTGATCAGGAAAGGCTTATCTGAGGAGATGACAATTGCACCCAGACCTGAAGGAGGGGAAAGCAAGAGAAGAGGATTCTGGGTAGAGAGAATAGCATATCAATATGCATTTCGGTCAGGAATGAGCCTGGCTTGCTGGAGGGGCTGCAAGGAAGCTAGTGTGGCTGGCGCATAGCCTGCTGAGGAGAACAGTGCAAGGGGAAGTTTGGGAGATGAGACAATGCTGGGTCATTAGCGCCTAGGACTTCCGGACTTGCCCTGTGGTTCCATTGCTGCCCTGGGTCCTTTCTATCAAAGTAAAATCCCTCTGTGCTTTAGACTTTAACCTACAAAATTTTTCTACCCAGAGGGAGAATGAAAGACTGCCTTTCTCGGAGGGTTAAACATCAGATTATAATCAGTAATGATAATCCATTACACATAAAGTACTTTATCTGTTTTTAAGCATTACACACACACACACACACACACACACACACACATGCAAATCAGATTTAGAAAAATTTCTTTTTATAAAATATAGTTCCTAGAATTTTAAAGTTGGGAAAGATAGGAGGAGAACTTCTCATGCTGCAAGGAGGAAACGCAAGGTAGGAGATTCACCTGAGGTTCCAGCTGTTGTTTCATTAGAGTAGCACCTTGGAATAGAAATATAATCCCAGTGGCATGTGTGATGGTAAAATGTTTAGTAGCCACATTTAGAAGAACCAGGCAAAATTAAAGTTAATAATAGATTTCACATAATCCAATATGTGAAACATTATCACTTCGAAAAATTATTACTGTTATTTTAAGTCCTGTTTTCATACTAAGCCTTTGGGATCCAGTTGTGGCTGTACACTTACACTAATCTCATTGTGAACTGACCACTTTCAGGTGCTCAACAGCCTCAGGTATCTAGTGTCTGAAGCCTTGGAGCTTCACAATGGCCATGGAGTTGAGTTGGGTCTGAATATAAGCTCTTTCTTAAGTGCTCTTCCCCCAGATCATACTACCCTACCCTTGGGAATAAGAGAACATCTGCAGTGAGCAGCTATCTGTGCTAGAGTCTGTGAGGGCACGTCACACTTTATCCGGCGCTTGTGACAACCCTTTAGAGCCAGTCTCACTTCCCCCCTTTTCCATAGGAGGTTATAGAGGTTCCAAGTGCTTCTGTTGTTGACAGTGGCAGGATAATGTCAGTCCTTTAAAGAAAGCGATGCTATCAACATTAGGAGGATATGGATAAGGCCAAAACCTGCTGAAATTGGGCTGTATTAAACACCACATGGCTCCCCCAGCAATTTCACCAGAAGTTCCTGCAACCAGCTACCAGTTTTGAACATGAAACAAAGGATGGATGAGCTGCCAGAGACTCCAGGGCCAGAAGGACTGTCCTTTAGCTTACCAAGTACCGAGGTTCCTGTCACAGTCCACCCTTATCTTGCCCCTTCGCCCGCTACATGCTCCAAATACACATAATAAGTTGCACGAGGAAAGGACTCAGCTACCCCATTCGAACTAGCTGTGAACTAAGCTCCAAGCTATAGGCCAGTCAATAGCATTTAAATAGACTCTTTATGTGCCATGGAAAATCAAGTAGAAGAGAGGGGGAACAAGAGGAAGCAACCACTCCTGAACTAGAGAACCTGCTCCCAGCCCCTTGATGGTCAAGTTCTCAGGGAAGAGGTGCATTAAGGTGCTGAGGCCAGCATGCATCTGTCTATTGTGACCGTGCAGACAGCTGTCCTATGGCAATCCATAGATGTGTTTCTTGGCCAGGAAAACCATCTTAGGTGATAGATACCAATACCTCCACCCAAAAGTGAGCAAAAGGAAGCTCAGAGTCATAGTAACTCCAGAACCCATGTTCATGAGGACCATGCTGTGCATTTCCCTACTATGTGCAAAACTCCAAGGCCGTGAAGAAAACCAGCTCTCCATTTAAAAAAGCAAGCCAGGCCCGGCCAGCGTGGCTCAGTGGTTGAGTGTCGGCCTATGAACCAGGAGGTCACTGTTTGATTCCCGGTCAGGGCACATGCCCAGGTTGCTGGCTCGATCCCCAGTGGGAGGCGTGCAGGAGGCAGCTAATCAATAATTCTCTCTCATTATTGATGTTTCTCTCTCTCTCTCTCTCTCTCTCTCTCTCTCTCTCTCTCTCTCTCTCTCCCTTCCTCTCTGAAATCAATAAAAATATATTTTTAAAAAAGAAAAAATAAACATAAAAAAGCAAGCCAGGGCAAAACTACCCCCAAATCTAGTCTGTGAGCACAGAGAACTAGTTGCAGTTGGAAGCAGGCCTTGGTATTTTTTTAAAGTAGTAGGCTCCCTCCCTTTCAGCTACCTGGGGCTACAATTTCCAGTCCCTTCTCCAAAAGAAACATTTGGCTTTCTGTAGAGAACCTCTGAGACCTCATGTGACTGAGAATGGAAGAGGCCCTCCTCACACCCCACCCCAAACCCCCTGGGGAAGCTGAGGTTGGGCCCCTGTGAATCCATGTACTTTAGGAGGCCCTTGGTTCTGTAGCATTTGTTTCAGACATTACCCCCCTACCCCATCAATAGTAGCTTTCATCAGCTCTTCCCCGGTGGTCTTGTCTCTTTTCAATTTCATTTCCTGTTGGAAAGGTAACTGTTTAGTGCCACTGACTGCACTGGGTTAACAGAAAACCAGGGCCTGAGTGAGGCTGGGGAGCCAGGGTAGGGTAGGATTGATGGAAACAGAGTGGCCAAGTGAAGAGAATGGCATTAAAGAATATCACGTGTAGGATTTTATTTTGACTGCTCCCCCAAGTGAGAGAAATTGCCCCGCAGGAGCAGGGAATAGAAAGGCAAGGGAGATAGTGTCATCAGCTGCCATGCTGCATTTGGCCTGAGGCCTTGGTGGGAGTCTTGGCACTACCACTCACCAGCCGTGCCCCACAGCCAAGTCCTTTAACTCACATGAGCCTCTGTCACCTACCTGTTCTACTGCAAAGGCTGGTGTGAATTCCCATGATGTGTGCAACATGCTTAGCAAGTGCATCACACCTAGTAAGTATTCACATGTAGTAGCTATGAACTGGCGCAGATGCTGTTTGAACCTATTCAATTTAACACCAGATTTTCTACTACACACCAGACATTGTGCAATACGAGCATGCCCATAGATTAGAGAGCCCCTGATTTTAAAGAGACAGGCACAATACAGCATTTCAATACAGCATGGTAAAGACTCTAATCAAGATAGACATAAAGAGGTATAGAGCACATATGAAATATTTAGGGGCACTGTTGGCAGCGTGGTCAGTGGGGTTGATGAAAGATTTTATTAATTGTCTTTCTCTCCTCTAGAATGTAAAGTCCAACAAAGAGGGAATACAGCCTGTCTTACTCAGCACTGTGCTCCTTAGGAGCGCTATGGGGAAAAGGGGGTGAGCGAATGTTCATGGTGATGCTTAAGTAAAGAAGGAGTTAGCCAAGTGTAGAACGGGGCTAAAGATATCCAGTCAGAAGAAATTGCACCAGCAAAGACATATCCCTAAAGATATCTTTAGGAAATTAAGAGGCAGGCTGTTGAAACAAATGGAGTACAAAGTATGGAGTGTAGGGGTGAGGAGAGAGGACTCAACAGGGGTAAGACCATGGAAAATCTTGTTTACCAAGTTAAGAAGTATGGCGCTTGTGTGGGTGAACACTCGTGTGTAAGGCCATTGTGGGCAGTTGCTGACATGGGCTGATTTAATAGGACCTGCAATTCCTGCTCCAAGCCTAAAATATGCTTTCCTTGCGAGACTGCCAAAGTACCTATGATTTTTTTATTTTATTATCAAGCCCAAAGTAATAACCACATTAACCAAAAACAGCTGCTACTTCTTATTCTCCAATTAGTTTATCAGATTTGCTAGTCAGATCAATTTTCACAGCAACCATATGAGGTAGTTACTTTCTTTCTTTTTTTTTTTTTTGAGGTAGTTACTTTCATTAGCTCATTTGACAAATGAGGAGACCAAAGCACAGATAGGTTGAGTGGCTTGCCCAAAGTCACACAGTATTCCAGTAGTAGAGTCAGGATGCAAACCTAGTTACCTTGGCTCCAGAATGCATTCTTTTAACCACCATTTTATTTCAAATGTATCTTCCAGTTCACCATTTCTCTCTTCAGTTGAATGCATCCACTGTTTAACCCATTTGATGAATTTTTCATTTCTATAACTTTTTTAATTCTAGAATTCCTATTCAGTTCTCTTAAAATGTCTACTTTTTTGTCATATTATCCTGTACTTGCCCTATGGTTTCTATTTCCTCTTTCATCACCAAACATTTTCTAACATTTATACCCTCAAATTCATCTGTTGCATTTAGTTTCTAAGATGTGAACTTCTCCACATGTTTGATCTGCTGGCTCTCACTTATGGTGGCATTTCCCCCCCCCCCTCTCTCTCTCTGTTAATCCTCACCCAAGGATATTTTCCCATTGATTTTTAGAGAGAGTGGAAGGAAGGGGAGAGACAGAGAGAGGGAAACATGGATGTGAGAGAGGCACATTGATTGGTTGCCTCCTGCATGCGCCCTGACCAGGACCGGAAATCGAGCATGCCACTGAGGTACGTGCCCTCCACCAAAATTGAACCCAGGACCCTTCAGTCTCGGGCCAATGCTCTATCCACTGAACCAAATAGCTAGTGTGCATTTTTCCTCTCTTGCATGTATCCTATCTAATAAAAGAGCAATAAGCAAACTGACCATCACTCCAACACACAAGATGGACACCCCCATGTGGACACAAGATGGCCAGCAGGGGATGGCAGTTGGGAGGGACCAGGCCTGCAGGGTAGGGCAGTTGGGGGCAATCAGGCCAGCAGGGGAGCAGTTAGCCGTCGATCAGGCTGGCAGGGGAGCAGTTAGGGGCACTCAGGCAGGCAGGCAGGGAAGTGGTTGGGAGCCAGCAGTCCTGGATTGTGAGAGAGATGTCTGACTGCCCGTTTAGCAGTCAGACATCCCTCAAGGGATCCCAGATTGGAGAGGGTGCAGGCGGGGCTGAGGGACACACCCCTCTCTCCCCTGCATGAATTTTGTGCACCAGGCCTCTAGTAGTAATATATAAAAGTAAACTTAACATCAGCAGGAGTTTACTGTTGTTGTTTTGATTTTTTTTAATTTTGATTCTGGTGTGAGACCCACATGTACTGAGATGTTGAGACACTTTTATGACCTGCTTTTCAGTATCTCACAGTTCAATTAATTCCAGACCAGGTTTTTACATTATCTTCTTGGCTTGTGGCTTGTGCACCATATAGTAAGAACCCCAAACCCATACACATGTTTAGCATAGGTTTGGTTTAGATTTCTCATGGGTGATCCCCATGACTCAGGGTGGCTGACAGATTTCCACAGCAGAAACCTCAGCAGAATCTTCCTTATTTCATGCTCAGCCTCGTCATTCCTCACTGAAAGCTAGCTACATAGGCGGTTGTTGGCTATGGCCTCAACGCTCATCCCCACTGGGTACTTACTGAAACTCCAACCCCTAAGAACCCTACATACTGCCCATATTTTCATAGGACCTTTTGTTTAATTCCTTCTCACTAATCATTGCTCCATTATTGAGCTTGCTCTTTGTTTCTAGCACCTGGGATTTCTACTTTTTGCATATAAGTCTGGCAATGGATTTTTTTCCCATTGTATATTTTCACCAGCATCTCTCTGTGATCGGTTGATATGTCCCTTGACAACCTAGTCTATCAAATTGACCAGAAGGTTATGATTAAGCACTTCGATATCAATCTTTCTCTTATGGAGGACAGAGACCTTTGTCTGATTCATCTTTCGATCCTAGGTCTTCAGACAGTGCCCAGAACAGAGTAGGCAGCAATCAGGATTTGACAAATGAATGAATGAATTAATCATCTTTTCTTTTATTTTAAGTGGGAATGAAAGACCATGCAATAATGATCTTCTAGACAAAGAAGATACCAAGAATCCCTGGAAAGCCATCCATGCTCTCTGGAAGGTCATGCTGAACATACAAAAAGTTTGAGGCCTGCCTGAGTTCAGTCCTTTGGCCTGTAGGTTCACTACTGCTGACACTACTTCTCTCTTGAAGGGCAATCACCGCTAATTACATGCTGGTCTAGCAGAACTATGAAGGCTGGCAGGCTAGGATCTTCACAGGGCTCTGCTGCCTTTCAGCACACACTGATGCCCCTTCATAGCCACACTTGGAACCTGATTAATAGCATGTAGGAGGCAATAATGTCATTTTTCTTGTTGGTGCCATAAGGAGCTGGCCAATTAAGTTCACATTTTTGGAGCACCTGACACAGAGTAGGCACAGAGTTAACGTTTAGTGTGCTTCATGTCTTCTTCTCCATTAAAAACAGTTCATAAATGTTTGTTGAAAATCTTCTGCCTCCTGGGTACTGTGCTTGGTGCTGGAGGTGGAGAAGAGTAATATACAGTCCCTGTTTCAAGCCTTAATTAGATAAAGAATTTCCAGATCAAACTGAATAAAAACTTACTCTAAATGTCCTTTGATTTAAGGTGAAAAGACATCTCACCTCATCCTGCCACCCTAAAATACCTAAGAAGCATAACCAGCAAAATAATTTTGTCTATGACTATGTTGTACAGTTCTCTCACCTCAGAGAAGAAATACACTCCCAGTGAATACATAATAGAGAGCTGATCATCAAAGGCAATTTTTTATTTGTTTTTTGGTTAATCCTCACCCAAGGATATTTTTCCATTTATTTTTAGGGAGAGTGGAAGAGAGAGGGAAAGACAGAAACATTGATGTGAGAGAAACACATTGACTGGCTGCCTCCCGCACGAGCCCTGACCAGGGCCCAGCCAGGGAGGAACCTGCAACCAAGGTGTGTGCCCTTGACCAGGATGGAACCTGGGAGTCTTTGGTCCGCAGGCCGACGCTAACTGGCTAGGGCTCCTCAAAGGCAATTTTTGACAATGAGTTTTGAGTTCCTTTTATCATTATAATCCCAGAACCTTGAATCGTGCCTGAACTAAAGTAGAAACTCAGTAAGTTTGTTGAATGTATTGGCACACATATATGTGGGTGTGGCCCATCCATCTATGTCCCCAGATATGGTGTGGCCCATCATTCCACACATATTTATTGAGGATTTCCTATGAACAGCAGTCTGTCTGAGATCTTGTGATGGGGACAAAGACACACACACAAAAAGAACAAGATATCTTACCTACGAGGAATTTCAGGTTTAAGGGTGAGGTGTCTAGGTATGTCAGTCACCATGACATAACATAGAAAATGCAAAGAGAAAATCATGGAAATGGGCTATGGGAGTTCCAAAGGATAGGCCACTTCCTGCAGAGGCAGAGGGATTAGGTAAGACTATGGCTCATGGAGACTTTATGCTCAGACTTGAAGGAGAAGTAATTTGCCGCCTTGTAGAGGGAGAGAGTGGGTATTGGCAAGGAAGGAAGGGCCAGTCAGATGGGAAGAATGACTTAGACAAAAGCAGAGGGTCAGAAAAGCACAGGCTATATAGACAGAAATACAAATTTGGCTGGAAATGCGTAAAGGGGTATTGCGGGGGGGGGGACTAAGGAGAAATAAGGCTGGAAAAGTAATATGAGGCCATTGCAGGGGCTTTAAATGTGTCCTGATTTATCATTCCAGGATAGAGGCTCTCTATAGAGTAGCCAGTGCTTAGCATATGGCCAGGCTTCATTAACACTACAACAACCTCATAGTAGGAACCTGCTCCCCACGCGCACAGAGGAAGCTGCCATCTGTATGCGCAGGCAATTACAAACACTTCACATACTCTGTCCTGAACCCTGCAAGCGTATCAAATACTCACTGTAAAAGGTCACCTAGCAAACAGCTCTGAGCAATCCTGGCTCAGGCAGAATCAAATCCCCTAAATAAGATCCACTAGATGCCGTGTCAGGAAGGTCAGCAACAACCCTATTTCACATCTTGAAGCATTTTCACCATGTGGAACATTTTAGGGGAAGAAGGGAGAGGAAAGAGAGAGAGAAGAAAAAAAAACCCTCCAGAAAAAATAGAATTCCAAGTCATTAAATGTGAAATGATCACAAAGTAAGCAGGGAATTTATTTTGGCCCCCACCTCTTTCCAGTGATCTAAAAAGCAGTTGATTTCAAAGTAGCTGTGCCAGGGTTCGAACTGGAGTTTCACGCCTCCCTTCCTCCCCCTCCCCCAGTGGGTCCCCACTGTGTACCTTTGTCGAGCTCACTTGAAATGTTCCATGATGAGGTAGGCACTAACTCAGCAGTGACTGACAACTCTGTTTCTGAAAAGAAAAAGGAGGGAGGGGAGAGAGATGAGGGCAACATTAACCTCAGTAACTTATGGGCTGTTAGAAGCATTACAGGAGATTTCCTAAGGCCCTGCCTTCTGAGAGCGACCACTGCCATTCCATAGCGAATTAAACAGAGGTGCCTGCGTTGGAGAGGCTGTCCAGATGAACGATCTGTAGGCCAGATCAGAAGGTTGTTGTGTTTGAAACACAGGCTTAAAAATTAAAATGCAAATATTTCATTAATGAAAAACCAAGCCTGCAAAAATGATCCACCATTATCAAACATAAGCTCTCCCATGTCTTGTAAGGCCAGTCTTAGATGGATATATTCAACAGTCCTCACGAAAAATAAGGAAGACCAATGTTGCTTTGGCTGCTCATTTTGTGAATTTATAGCATTTGTATTCCTAGAGAAACCCATGCCTCTATCTTGAAACCCTCAGTCAAGACAAAAGATAGCATTTGAATACGGAGAGCTATCTGTGGTTAACTGAACTTAAAAGATAAATTTCAAAACCACCATAAATTAAAGCCAATATGCAAATCAACAAACTAAAGGTCATAATATATTATGAAGATTTTAAAACTCCTCACTAATATGCTGTAATAGTACAAATGATAACTTTGTTGTTTTTGCAAATGTAAGCCATGACACCATCCTACTAGTACATTTTCATAGGATTGCACTAATCTCCCCTTAGGTGACTTCTACACACACACACACACACACACACACACACACACACACTCACTCACTATGTTATGAAACTTTAGTGCTGTGCAGGATCTCAGAGTGCCCAGAGCCCTAGGCCATTAGAGATATGGTACCCATGCTGTAAGTTCCCCTTCCTTCAAGCTGGTACAGACATCACTCATCAATCATGGCCCTTCTTGTCTAATAAACCTGGCATCTGCCTTGGCGTCTTTTCAACACACTCCTCTAGGCAACCACTAAGAATGCATCTGAGTTGGCATCTGAGGTGAACTTTAGTAAGTGGAAGAATTGGGATTCAAATCCAGGTCTGTCTGACTCTACCACCCACACACAACTCCCAGCAGCCCGTGCTGCCTGGTACTCAGGTCTGTGAAACAAACCTGAGTTGCTTTTCACCTCACCTCTCCCTTGCTTCACCTTTTCACCTAGATAAGCACACTTTCCACATTTCCTTATTTGCTGATGGGAGCTGTCTGCCACATGGCTGTAGGAGCCACACGCCACCGTCAGTGAGCTTGGCCAAGGACAGGATGTTTACCTGCGGAGACCTTGCAGGGGCCCACTTGTAGCTTGTCTCCTGAGTCTTCGATCAACCTGCCACACACGGCTGAGACAAAAGGGTTGTTTGGTTTGTACATACCTCCTTGGTTTGCCTCTTTCCCTGTCCACGTGGGAAAGGAAGCCAGTGGGAAAGAAAGTACACAAACCATACATGCCCTCCCTATTTCATATGGCCCCTGTCGCCTCCTACCTCCTGAGGGGGGGGGGAAAGCATAGATTCTTTTAAGGGTACCTGAAGTTGGACAGGCTGTATGACAGAGGTCTTAAAGCACATAAAATTCCAAATATGAAACCAAAAAGAAACATTTACCCAAATAAGAAAACTACTTAACACAACACCCCAGGAAAAGGCGGTGCTTCTGCTTTAGCCACTTGTCCTGGGAAGAGCATTTACACAGGTGATCCCACCAGGAACAGCTGAGTGTCTACACTGCAGGGCCCTCAGAGAATGACTCCCACCCAGTTCCACCCTGGCCCCATCCTGATACCACCCACTTGGCGTTTTGAATAGTAATGGCCCCTTGTTTGCAGTAGCAGGGGCCACTGTGGTTTGCCTTAGAAAAAGGCTCATCAGCCCAGCCGGTGTGACTCAGTGATTGAGTGTTGACCTAAGAACAGGAGGTCACGGTTCGATTCCTGGTCAGGGCACATGCCCAGGTTGCTGGCTCCATTGCCAGTATGAGGCATGCAGGAGGCAGTGGATCAATGATTTTCTGTCATCATTGATGTTTCTCACTCTCTCCCCCCGCCCCCCGCTTCTTCTTTGAAATCAATAAAAAATATTTTAGAAAAGAAAAAGGTTCATCAAACACTCCAACGTGCATGCTTCAGGGAACTTGGGAACAGAAGCATGGTAGCCAAGGAGGCATTTCAAGCACAGAAGCTAAGGGTGGCAAAGTGGTGGGATTAAGACAGATCTTGACAACATTTACATTCAATATTTTCATAGCTCCATCTTACTGCTGCTCACAGTTACATTGCCAGCATTATAGGCTTCATTTTGTAGTACTAATTTTATAGAAAGTTAGTTGTAGTATGTCACTTGGTTTTTCTAACCTGAGTTTGAATATAATTCAATCGCTGATTGAATATAATTTAGGGCTGATGACAAATGAATAGAATCTTGGCACTGCTAACAGTGAAATTGTCCCCATGTGTCCCTGGACAATAATTACCACTTGGTTCATGGGGTACAGCAAAGATCATTTCAATTCACAAGCTCATTAAGGGACTGTGATGATTTGGAGGAATGTTGTTCTCAGCCTCAAGATCTATTGCTTTAGATAACCGCATGTTCAGCTTCTCAGATAAAATGATAATAAAAACAGATCAAGTATTTTGAAATATAAATAATCTCGCTCTGAAAAATATTATCTTGAGCCACATTTGTAAAAGGTTATTTTATGTGAAAAGTTTAGTAATTCTCCTCACAAAAAGAATGTTTAATAAGTGCTGCCCCCCACCTGCCCCATGAAAGGAAGGCTGAAGTTTACCTAAAAGAAATTGAGCACATCTCAACTTGACCTCCATTGATTCCAGAGTCAGCAGCAGTGTTAGAGAGAGACATGACCATCAGTCTTGACCCTGCAGTACAAGCATGTCAAACTCACAGCCCACTGGCCACATGCCTCATTTGTTTGGCCCGTGTTAGCCTTTGAGTTTGACATGCTTGCTGTAGTATCTCCACTGGTGGATTCGGCTCCTCTCCTATTCTCACCATGGCTAAGGGATGAGCTATTTAATACCAGACCAGCAGCTTTTCTCTGTGTAAAATTACTGTGGTAACAGCAAATTAGTATGTGTCAATTAGGGCACAGCACAATATTTCATGGAAATAGACACCTAGATTAAAATACTAACTTCTGCCATTTATAATTCTGTGATCATGGGAAAGTTACTTTCTGTAAGATGGGGACAGTAAAGCTGTCTCACGGGACTGCAGGAAGGATTAAATTAGACAGTGGGCCATAGGGCCCTGTACAGTGCCCAGCACAGAACGCACACTCAAGGATCTTTCACGCTGCCCCCTCTGTCTAGTAAGACAGATGTAGCCATTCTCCATGTGGACATACTCCAATTAGCTGCTAGGTCCTTGTCTGGGTTTGAAATAACACAAATGCCGGGCTTTTAGAAAGATTCTATTTCACATGCCTTACTAATCCAAGCCAATCTGTTCATTTTGTGAGGTTTTCCTGAATTGGTCACCAGCTCTCTCAGAACATAAGTGTTTTATGTGGTTTGATCCAATTGAGGCAAATGGAGCATGTTTTAGAAAACTCCAGCTCTTATCTTTCCTGACCTCGGCGGGAGGGCGCACCATTCTTCTCCCGATTTGATCAATAGGAGCTATTATCTTTGCAGTTTCACTGATGATTGACTTCTTGGCACTGGTTCTGCAAACCATAAGGTTTTGGTATTTAAGCCTGAACAGTGGGAGTGTTATTTGGAGGGAAGGAGAAAAAAAAAATAAGCCTTGAATCCTCCTCATTGATAAAAGCCTGCGCTTTCCAAAAGGATTACTGGTTCATCTCAGCAGTTGGCAGGTAGAGACCCAACGTTCACAGGAAGCAGAAGCTCTTCCAAAAAGCACCCGGCCATGCCACATCCTGTCTCCTGAGCCAGTGATACGTGAGGTTACACAGACACGGACCAGCACACTCATGAGACCAATGTCCAGCCCAGTGGTCACAAAGGAGAGCGTGAGGGGACAAGTGGCTACCCCAGTGCCTTTCTTGTAAAAGCCATTAATTTGTTGAAGAAAGAAAAAGTTTTTTTAAAATATACTGACATCTGTGGCATTATTCATCTTTTTATATAGAAGAAATTGAAGGGAAAAAAAAGTCCTCCAGATCTACGAGGCTCTCCTTTTGCTCGGAGATCTTCTTAACATTTCTACAAGGTGGGTAGGTACCACCCTCATCTTCATTTAAAGACTGAATAACCTGAGGCAGGACATACTAAGGCACTTGCCTACTTAAGTTTGTTGGGGTGGGAATGGGGACTGTGGTCAAACCCAGGGGGTCTGAAGGCAGAGCCAGTGTCTCAAACTGCCAAAATGGGGTGGGGTGGAGGCTGCTCTCAGACTTCAGACCTCCTCAGCCCCAGAAGACCCTGTGAACTTTAAGCTCTGCAGAACACAGTTTGAGAACCAGTACCAGAGGCTACACTCCTCCCCCATCAGTGGTTGGTTCCCTAATTCTAAGACCTCAAGAGGATGGTGGGCAACACAAAGGGAGGAGAGGAAGCAAGTCTGGATCACACACAAACGCTTTACCCTCTTGGGAAATACTATCCTTTCTTTAAATCTGCTAAATTAATATTTAAGTTCACACGCAGTTCTTGTATTTAAAGGAATTATGCTACCAAAGCACCATGGCAACACATATCTTTAAAGTGAATACGAACAGTCTTGAAAACTATCTTACTTGAAATTGTCATACTTGGGGTCTCTTCCATGGAACTGTAGGGATTCACTCATCATTCATTCGACACACGTGTGCATGGTCATTTCCCATGTATAAGAACTGGGATTAAAAAAGCTTGACCTGGTCCCTAACAATGATCAAGAACCTACAGTCTACAGTACAGAGACAAGATTATAAACTACGACGGGGCAACAGTAGAAAAGGACAGAAACGGCCTCCCTATCCCATAAGTCATTCCTCCCACCTCATCCCATCCAGACCACAGACACCCAAACTACTGAATAAAATATCATAAAACATATAATGCATAGCTCAGATTGAAGAGGACATTCTCAGGTGCCCAAAAGGAAGAGAACAGCAAGTGGGAACTGATGCGGAAGGTGCCCTCTGGGCTGTGGGCTGCGTTGTCAGTGCTCATTTGAAAACCAAAGGTGTGACCAGAAGAATTTCTCCCCTAAAGCCTTCATGAGAGCCTGGAGAGTCCCCCATCTGTGAGAAGGAAGTGGAAACACTTCTCCCAATGGCCTAGACAGCTGCTAGGACCCTTGTAGTCCATCCAGACCTTGGGTAGGGTGGGAGGAAATGTCTACACAAGAAATCAAAAGGGTGTGTAAAGACCAGAAAGGTCTAAGGTATCCTTCACCAAGTTTCCCTCCATGGTTATTGTAGGGAGCAGCTATAGTGTCAAGCCTTGGACTGACCTGTGGCAGGGCCACAAACAAGTCTCAGCTTGGAGGGCAGAACCCTCCAGCATAATTAAGCTTGACCTTACAGTTCTCCCTAGTTCCTTCCTAGGTAGCTAATGGGCTGTGGGAGGTGCAGCAAGTGCTACCAAAACAAGGTGAAACGCACAAGAGCACTGTAAACATGTTGACCACTCCCCTTGCTTTGCTTTGTGTGCTCTGACTATAAAATAAAGCTTCAGCTTACGGGCTGGGTCACTGTTTCCTCATCCAGGCACAGTGATCTGACCTAGGCCCAGCTGTATTCTCTTGTCTGTCTTCTTTAATCCTTCACCGCTCCTCCTCAGGTTCACCCTTGGCTGTGCTGGTGCGGCACATGTGGCACCCAACGTGGGGCCTAAGTACAGGGGAACTACAATTGTAAGGTGAAAGGACGATCCAATGAAGAAGGTAAGGAGTGAAGTTTAATAATAGCTAGGTGTAAAACATGGGAAATTCAGGATCTCAGGAAAGGGATCTCTAAAACAATGCTCAAAGAAGCATAGTCAATTTTTAAAGTGTTGTCTAAGGACTGTAAAGCAATAAATGGAAGTCAAAAGAACTGAAATGTAAATAGTGAAGGTACTAACTGAGATATTTCTTAGTGTTAAAATTTTAACCTTTATAACAAAGAAACCGTAGGTGACATAAGTAGAACATAATTGTCATTTAAAGAAAGTTAGAGATAGTTAAACTATATATTAAGTGCCATATTTAAAAGAGAAAATTGAAGGTGATTTAAGAGAGGCCTTCAAATACATGGCACAGGAAAGATCACATCATTTGAAGCAGAATTACTCTTAACAGCATTATTAGTTCAAGATGGGTAATTGTTAATTTAGAAGTCATAGGATAAAATTTTGGAGAAATATTAGAAACTAAAAGATAGAAAATGAGAAGATAACAAGTTCAGTAGAAAACTAGAAGATAGAAAATGAGATACAGATTAAGTAGAAAACTGGAAGTAGAAGATAGTACAGGTACAAAAATATGGAGGAAATTAAATTTTTAATAATTTATATGCTCATGGGCACTGGACTTCATGGGGATTTGCAGGCTCAGTTAAAGTGTAAAATTTATAAAGGTTGCAACCCAGGGAAGTTTAAACAAAGGCCAGCCAAGCCTGCCTATAACTAACAAACCATTATCTTCCCCACCTGAGGCAAAGCAGGAGGGGAAGGAAAAAACTTTAAATTGGATATACTTGACAGCTTTTCCAAATGTAATATTTCAAGAATTTAACTGACAGACAGCTTTGTGACATCTCAAGGGCCCTGAGGTGACACAAAAATCTACTCTCTACAAAAGCAAAAAGGGGGAGAAGAATGCTATGTGTTAAATTTTTTGAATTACGATGCAGAGGGCTGTACAGTGGCCAAAAGGAGTCAGACCTCCAGTGCAATAGCCTCCACGGGTTAGCCCAGTGGAAGGATGCACAAACTGAACAATGGTTTGGACCAGATCCAGTAATGATGTGGGGAAGAGGTTGTGTTTGTATCTTTCCAGAAGGAGCAGCACAGCCAATTTGGGTGCCAGAGCATTATGTGCATCACCACAATGTACCCAGAGAAGCTCCTTGTCCCTTCATTCAAAAGACTGAGAGTTTCCCCATGACAGCAATGAGGAAGAAGAAAACAGAGGCTATGCAAGGGACCGAGGTGCCAACATGGGATCAGCTGAAGAAGTTAAGATTGAGGCCCAGAAGATGGTAGAAAAGCAAGAAGTGGAAGCTACTCCATCAATCATGTTTCTGGCTATGCTAGCATTGGTTAGCTGCCAGTCTTCTGTAAAGTCTTGCACAGCCAAGTCTGAGGACTCTGAGTAGATATACAGCAGCACAAAAGTTGTAGCTGAAAATGTTAACATGTCTGTAGTTTGGTTTCTCTCTTATTGCTGTGTTGCATTGGCACTGTTTTCTTATTGTTTTATTAATAGGCAGAGTTTTGTTCTTGATGTTCAAGATTTATGTTTATTGTAGTAGCTTAAAAACAAAAAAGGGGGAGATGTAGGGAGTGGCTATAGGGTCAAGCCTCAGACTCACCTGTGGCAGGGCCACAAACAAGTCCCAGCTTGGAGGGCAGAACCCTTTTAGCACGATTAAGCTTGACCTTATAGTCCTCCCTAGTTCCTTCCTAGGTAGCTAATGGGCTGTGGGAGGTGCAGCAAGTGCTACCAAACAAGGTGAAACTCACAAGAGGATTATAAACATGTTGACCACTTCCCTTGTTTTGCTTTGTGTGCTCTGACTATAAAATAAAGCTTCTGCTTGCAGGCTGGGTCACTGTTTCCTCATTCCAGATCCGACCTAGCCCCAGCTGTATTCTCTTGTCTGTCTTCTTTAATCCTTCACCACCCCTCCTCAGATTCACCCTTGGCCATGCTGGCATGGCACGGTTATAACATCTGTAATCATGGTACAATATAAAAACTAGGGATTTGACATTGTTACAATGTGTGTAGAGTTCTATGTCATTTCATCACATATGTAGGTGTGATGAAACCACTGCTGTAATTGAGACAAAGAGCTATGTCATCACCAAAGATCTCCCTCATGTTACTTTGTCATAGTCACACCCATCCCCTCCTCCCAACAACACCTAATGCCCAACCATATGTAACCCCTGGCAACCACCAATCTCTTCTCCATCTCTAGAATTTTGTTGTTTCAAGGATGTTACATATATGAACTGATAAAATGTCCTTCATGTCCACCCAACTTGTTGTGTATATCAATGGTTTGTTCTTTTTTATGGCTGAGTAGTATTCCATAGTATCAATGTGCCACACTTTGCTTAACCATTTACCTCAGATATTTGGTTGTTTCCATTTTCTGTTGGTTTCAAGTAAAACTGTTACAAATCCACTCACAGCCTTTGTGTTAATTTATTTCACTAAGAAGAAAGCTAAATCTAGAAGGAGTTGTATGCAAAGAAGCAATAAGCCAATAAATGGGAAAATACATTGAAAATGTTAAATAAACTTTGACATTAAACTAAATATGTAATAAGAGGTACAAGAGAGGTAAATAGAGGGTTGTAAGGCAGCACTGAGAAACAGTACATTCTCCAGATGTGGAGAGGGAACCTCAAAGGATCAGGGCATGGGGAAAGATCATTCCAGAATGAGAAGAAGCCTGTGTATTAGAAATACTACAGCGTATTAGAAATACTACAGCACATTAGGGAAGTTCGAACAACTCAATAATGGCCATACTCAAATACAGTAATTTCCAAATTTCTGGGCTTCTCATTTTTGTTTTGTTTTTCTTAAAGACAAACAGGATCTTTTGTTTTTCTTAAAGACAAACAGGATCTTCTTAGGGCCAGTGCAAAGTCCTCACAGAAATTTCAAAGTGGCTCAAACCTGAATATTCCCCAAGAAGTCCACATGAACGGATCCAAACTTAGCACTTCCGCATTCATCCATGGTGCCTGCCACTCCATAGAGGCTCAATGCAACAAAAGAATCAGTTTATTTCCAGCTTCCGAACAAGTTGGCAAAGACACAGTAAAGAAAAAAAAGGAAGCACGCTGGAAAATGCTTAGCTCAAAACTTTGTCTTATCTCCTACGGAGGTTTCATTTCCTTTCCTTTTGGGAGCTACAGACACCTTAGATTTCCAATGACATCAACAAACTGCACTCTTTTCTTCTGGTTTACACTTGGCTGCTCTTCCTTCTATGCTTTTCCCCTCAAAAGTGCCTTCTGGCAATTTTTCCTTCTTACTCTGTGTCTTCTGTCTTTGACTGCCATTTAATTTTCCTCTTTGTATGGCCCACGCACACTCTCATTTCATAGTCTATAATCCATTTCGTAGTAAAAGCCTATTGCTCTGTAATTGTCTCTGGCCAATTCAAAGTCACCTGTCACTCAAAAGAAACAAGAGACCCAAGAAAGATGCTTTCCTAGCTGCAATTCCATGGCAGCCTAAGAGTTTATTGTTGACATTTGCAAAAAAATAAAGTCTTGGTTAACTTCTATACACCATGGGAATGAACTTATGTTGTACTGGTTGTTTCCTAAAGCCATAGTGAGCATATTGGCATGGATCTTTGGAAAACTAGATGGCCAGAAAGGATTTTGTTTAAAGCTCCTTACTTTCAACCGGAGTTTAATGTTGTTATGTTCACGTGCTTGTTCACCGATTCATCCATCCATCTATTTATTCATTCATTCAACAAGTATTTATTGAGCACCTACTGTCTTCCAAACTAGCTAAGTGCTAGCTAGGTGCTGGGATGTAACAGTGAACAAAATCAAGATTGTTCCTATATTGGATAATCTAATTTCCTTCTTGAATAAGACAGGATTTTTCCTGGAAAAAAAAAGTGAACAAAGAGCTGAGAACTCTACAGTGGGTATGTTTTCACTTGCTGTAAACATTGGTGGCCCTTTCCTGCAGAACTTAGCTACTAAGCGGAGTCTTCTATTGGAAACAGGGAATGCCTTTCCCAGGTTTAGATTTGTCTCCAGCCCTATAAACTTCCTAAATTGATTCTTCAACCAGGCTGAGCCTTTTGTGCTTTTATCTCCTTAGCAACGTAAATATCTGCTAGGACTGGAGGGTTAGTCTAATCTGTTAGTCTAAGAGGGTCTACATTTCCAGTTCCTTTTACCTGTCTAATTTACTCCTGGTTCCGACTGTCTGTTAACATGGTACTGTGCAAAGGTTAAATGACATCCACCCCAGCCAGATCAAGGGGGGAATAAAATATATAAAACAGAATATTTGATGCACAAATTTCATCTCTTTATGTGTGTGTGTGGTGGTGGGGGCATATAATTATTTGAGTTTTCCTAAGCTGGTGATTTGTAGAGGAACAGTACTAGGCTGGTTATGTAAGACTCACCTAGACAGCATTAATAGTTTTGGGGTAGGGGGTCCAAAAATCTGTTTTTGTTTAACCTGCTGGTGCTGACATCAATAAAATCCTTCTTGTGTTTGAACCTCAAACAGAATACTTCCATTTCAAGCTATGTTTAAATCACAGCAAAACAACATGCAGTTCAACAGCAAAATAAAATAAATCTGCTAACTCAGCTATATTCAGTTTTCTATTGAAAAGACAAATTTTTTTTTCTACCTTACAATTTGCACTTAATTCTATGGCCCACATGTCCTTAGCCATCAATGAGTAAGTGTTCTTCCTTTCATTGTGATTAGACAGTAAACTTCCTACAAGGGCAAGGATCATATCTCATGCTTCCTTTGTGTCCTTACTTGGTTTCTATATGATCCTGAAACAGACTAGATGGAAGGTAGCATAGCAGAGAGATAAAGCTGTTGTGCTGACTTTAGTATCAGTCATGTTCAAATCCCGGCTCTGTCACATACTAGGCAAATAACCTTGGGCAAATTACTTCACACCTTGAAACCTCAGTTCTTCATTCAAAAACTGATTATAATAGCAATGCCCTTGCAGGACTGTGATGAGAATTAACTAGGACAATATTTTTGGAGATTAATTAAGTCAGTGCCCAGTCAATGGAATCATCAAGATAGTAGGTATCACTACCTGGTAAAGATTTTTTATACTTACCATAGATATAGCTTGAAGGGTATTTAATGCTCACAGTAGGGGAGCAGGTTAAACAAATACAGATTCTTAGACCCCCTACCCCAAAACTATTAATTCTCTCATTAATTCTCTCTAGGTGAGTCTTACATAACCAGCCTAATACTGTTCTTCTACAAATTACTAGCTTAGGAAAACTCAAATAATTATATGCCACCCCCCCCCACCACACACACACACACACACACACACACACAACACACACACACACAGGTTTAAATAAACTTAGAAGTTTAATGTCATCTAAGAATCTAGGGGAAAGGGAGTTGGCAGACTAAAACTCTTGTTTTTGTCATAAAATTCCAAAGTGGCCAGCAACCTCAATATTGATACAGCCCAGTGTATATTAACCAAGAACAAAGTACTTATGTTTAACTTAAAGGCTCTCTTAATTGGTTGACCAACAATTTAGCCAATTAGACTTTTAGGAGGAAAATCAGCATCCTGCAAAGAGCAGGGCAGCACTGTCTCAGCCAGCACCTACGGACACAGGATCTCAATGGCTAGGATTTTAAGTTCGGGGAGCTCTCCACTAAATGGGCACATTGGGCACACTCTACAATGTGCGGCCATCCTACTCTAGTAACCGGAGGGGAGCAAAACAAAACCCTTTTTAGCTTTGACTCTCAGTCATTTGTAGCATTTATAAAGAGAATTCCACTTTGGATGCAGTTGCTAAAGCTATTAAGATTCCAAGCACCTTACAGTAATACAAGTACCTTGTATTTAGGTAGCACTTTTCCTTTCAAGAAAGTCTGTACGCAGAACAGACATTAGCTCATGACTTCACATGTGAAGGATCAAGGCCCGAGATAATCATACCCTGGTTGGAGTTGAAGAAACCCAGACTCAGCCAGAGAACTTGCCTGAGGTCCCCTGGCATGTCACCAACTGCCAGGAGAACAGAACCGAAATCTTCCTCACCCAAACCCGGCTCCACGCAGGCTCTCACGTACACAGGCCTGGGGAAGCCTCTTTCCCAATTATAAGGTTTGTTTTTTCCCTCTAGTTCTCCAACGTGCTGTTAATTCAATCATTTCAAAGTTCCGAAGAGTGAGGAGTAACATTTTTAAAAAGAGCTTTTTTTCAGAAAAAGAAATCTATTGAAAGTATAATTTGTACCTTCAGGCTGTCCCTGAGAACCAAGTGTTTAAGTTAATGGGATTGAGAGACTCCTGGATTAGTGGAAATTGTTTTAACCAGAGAAGTAAATTGGGGAGGATTACTATTATCCTGTAAGACAGTGAGATGGTTCTGCTCCAGCCATCTAAGCCTGGGCGTGTAGGATCTGGATGGCTGGCAATTTTCAAATACTTAATTTGCTTCAAATTGCTCTGGTTTAAAATGCCTTGCCCGTCTGGACTGGGTTTCCTGGACCATGTCATTATTGATAGCCTGGGGAGATCAATAATTAAAATTAAATATAGGGAAACATTGAGCAGAGCCTAAATTGGGACCAGAGTCGCTTCCCAGAGCCTCTTAGTTTAATCTCTCCCCGTTCTGAGATTCCATGGTGTTTTATCTATTTCTCTCATAAGACACTTTACATTTTGCAAGGTGACCTATAATTGCTTTGGTGTACTTCTTTACGAAGATTGCATGGTTCTGGAGACTAGGGCTGAGGTCTCACTAATCTCTACATTACTCATAGCATCCACTGTTGCATTGCACACACAGAAGGCACTCAACAAATGTTTTCTGAACCTATAGGTGATAGAATGGCTGTAGTCCCCATAGATTATCACATTTATTCATATAAGGTAACGAGGTAGATTGAAAAATGACCACAATTCATCCCTCCCTGTATCCACAACATTTTGCAGCTCTTCCCAGAAGAGATGGAGTCCACTTCCCCAACATGAACCTGGCGAACAGAATGTGCCAAGATCAGCCTGGCCCAGTCCAGGCCAAAGAAAGACCAAGCCAACACACTGACTTATGAGATAAATAAATGCTTGGTGTTTTTGGTCATTAAGTTTTGGGGTGGTTTGTTATAGAGCATTGTTTGTAGATACCCATTGACAATTGAGAACACTAAGTAAGGCTCAATGAGGTTAGGAATGAGCCTAAAGCCATAGAGGGCAAAGACCAGGATTTGAATCCAGTCTTTCTGATTCCAAAGCCAACAGTCTTTCCACTCAATAATTTGACCAAATTTAAACTATTCTCGTGCATTCAGAAATAAATTTGAGAAGCCAAAGGCAAGAGACAAATGGGGAGGAGTTCCCTAACACTGCTGTGAAGCACAGTGAAGAACTTCCTACTGGAATGACCCCTCATCTGACAGGGTCTGGTGTTGGTAGCTCATTTGATCAGATTTAAGAGATGCGAAAGGACAGAATCGCTTTGATCCCACATCCATAAACACACAGCTCAACTACTAGCAATTGCTACTCAAAGTTGGTGATTGGGTCATTATCTCCTGGGATATACTTTTTTTCATAGTTGTATCATGATGAGAGAAAAACAACTTTGCATGTAGTTACTTTTGTGATTATTCTCTTCCAGCATCCATCTGCCAAGACTATTTTGGTTTTCAACCCTGATGGAAACAGTTTGAGTTGGTTCCCAGGTGTCTGAAATGTAGTTGTACAGGCAGCCTTTAAGCAGCCTTGGTATGTGTGGCTGCAGGCATGGGAACTTTTCACAACAATGCAAGACCATGCTTCGGATGTGATAAAGAGGTCCTCTCATGTGACAGGGGAGAGCCCCTGCTCTTCCCAGAGTTGTCAAACAGCAGCCTTTCAGGAGGCCTTCCTAGTCAACTCAGTGAACGGGAACGGCCGATGCTACCGTGCACATGATGGATGGGCGGCCTGTTCACTCATGTGTGTCACCTAAGGAGATGGGCTACTTGATCTCCGGCTGATAAGAGAATGTTCTTAATAGCTGTTTTGCTTGGAGTAGGTATCCACATGGAATGCGGTCATCCATTTTCAGTCAGGGATGACCAAGGTATTTGGGGAAATTCGTTGCAACTGGTGGAACCGCTTGGGAGAGAAAAGCAACCCCACTGTTCTGTTTCGCTGCTTTTCCCTTGAATTGGCAGTCTAGGTCCTATGCTGTGACATCAACCATTAGATGACTTCCCTCTTCTGCAGGCCTTCCCTACAAGCCTTCTCTGCTGCCCTCCCTTTTCTGGACCTGCTGCCTCAAGTTCCCATTAAGCAAATGTATTCTCAGCACTCAGGGGAAATTTATTTAGGCAATCTTGGAGTGGAAAAGGGTTTCCAAAGTTTGACACAAAATCTAAAAGCCATATAAAGAAAGATAAATTTGATTGCATTAAAATTATTCCACAAGGAAAAAAGCAAAAATAATATCAGGACAAATGAAAAACTGGGAAGAAAAAATTTACTGAAACTCAAAGAGCAAAGGGCTAGCTGCCATAATATAGTAAGCAAAAACTTCTACAAATAAGCAAGAAAAAAACATCCAAGGATACAATAGATAAGTGGACAAAGGAAAGTAGACAATACAGAGATAAGGAAACATTTGTGATTCTTAAATGCATAAAAACATGCTAAGCTTACTGATAATATAATAAATGTAAATTAAAATGTCAATTAGATGCCATTTTCCCCAATCAGATTAGAAGGTTAAAAAGAGCTTGATAACTCACTATATTGAGAGGAATATGAGTTCACAGAGACCCTCATATTGATAGATGTAGAAATTGGTAAAACTTGGTAAAAATTATCTCTGAAACTATTAAATGCAAATGTTCTATGAACAGCAATTCTACTTCTAGGAATTTATCGTACAGATGTCCTTAAACATGTATGAAATGTTATTTAAATATTTTTAAATCCTAAGCCAAGGAGTGAGGCTATTTTTTTCCATTGATTTTTAGAAAGAGTAGAAGGGAGCGGGTAGAGGAGATAGAGAAAGAGAAAAAGAGAGAAAGAGATACAGACAGGCAGACAGAGAAACATCGAGGTGAGGGAGCCACATCAATTGGTTGCCTCCCACATGAACACCAATCAGGGGTGGGGATTGAACCTGCAACCCAGGTACGTACTCTTGACTGGGAATTGAACCAGAAACCCTCCGGTGTGGAGGCAGACGCTCTAACCAGTGAGCAACACCAGCCATGGCTATATAAGATTTTTAATGCAGAATTGTTTATAATAGAAAAAGACTGGATACAACCTACTTGTCCACCAACAGGAAAACTAGTTCAATAAATTAGGGCTGCCCTAAAATTTACAATGAAACCCAATGCAGCTGTTAAAAAGAATAAAGTCCTAACTGGCTTGGCTCCGAGGTTAGAGCATTGGCCTACACACTGAAGGGTCATGGGTTCAATTCCAGTCAAGGGCATGTACTTCAGTTGCAGGGTCAATTCTCAACCCGGGGTGTGTGCAGGAGGCAACCAGTCAATGTGTCTCTCTCATATCGATGTTCTCTTTCCCTCCCTCTTTCTCCCTCCCCGCTTCCACTGCCTCTCTAAAAATAAATGAAGACAAATATCCTTGGATGAGGATTAACAACAACAACAACAAAAACACAGAAAGAAGAATAAAGAAGCTATGTAGGTACTGATTTTGGGGGAAAAAATCACCAAAATATCATCTTCAAGATAAAAAATAAGCAAAGTACTGCTTGTGTACATAGAAAAATATCACTTGTGTAAAAAAAATTGTGTTCTTATATTTGTGGATATATATAATATGTAATGTCACATATAACATGTATATGCATACACTATTGTGAACCTATAGTCTTATATGTAGTCATGAACTGCTTAACGACAGGGATGTGCTTGAGAAATGCCCCTCAGATGATGTCATCCTTGTGGAAGACCACAGAGTGCACTTACACAAACTGAGAGGGTATGCCTATTACACACCTAGCTCACATGTATAGCCCATTGTTCCTAGGCTAGAAGCATGTATGAGATATAGGAGACTGTTCCTGGTGTAACATAGCATACTGTGTTATAGCAAATTTTTTTAATAAGTAGAAAAAGTACACTTGAAAATAACAATAAAGGGTATAGTATAGTAAATATATAAACCAGTAATATCATTGATCATTATTACCAAGCATTTTGTATTGTACATAATTGCATGAGCTATATTTTTATACAAACGGCAGCACAGTTGGCTTGTTTACACCAGTGTCACCACAAACACATGAGTAAGGTGTATGCTGCGACATTACGTCACCAGGGGATAGGAATTTTTCAGCTCATTATAATCTCATGGGACCACCATCATATATGCGGTCTGTCATTGACCAAAGTTTGTTATGTGGTGCATGACTGTATAAATATCTATATCTATATCTATATCTATATCTATATCTATATCTATATACTATCTATCTATAAAAGAAATACACAAAAATTGGTAAGTGTTGATATCTGAGGAGGGTAACTGGGGGTCTGCAGGTTAGGGTTGAGAAGGAGACTTACTTTTTACTATATATCCTTTTGTACTTTATAAATTTTTACATCATGTGCAAAATAGGAGAGTTTAAAAAAGGGAGAGAGAGTACTCAATGATTTCTCCTTCATATGATGGGTATCTCTCTCTAGGTATGCCCAGTGTGTTATGGGAACCCAGAGAACCTCATCAGAGTGGGCAGGAGGCTAATAGAAATGATCATCAAAGGCTGCCAAGGGATGTTGACCTTGAGTTGAATCTTCAAGGATGAGTAGACATTAGCTAGGCAGACACAAGGCTCTTCTGTCCCAGGGAGCCAAGAAAATTTGGGACCTGCAAACAGTTCATTACATATTGTTGCACATGCATTTTTGCGTTTTTTGAGTGCTCCTCTTTCTATCCTCTAGTGCCAGGCACTTATTAGGTACCTAGTGTTTGCTGGAACTCACTGACTGGTAGGCAGCCCGTGACATGGGTCAAAATAAGCAGGACTTGTGAAACGGCTCACGCACTAATAAGGGGTAGCTGTGATGGCAGTGAGAAGGAGGAAGAGGCAGCATGGGAGGCAAAGGGAGGACCTCAGCAAATACAACGCTATCAGAACAATCACACTAGCAACATTTCAAATATCAGTGAGAGTTCGCAAAGCACATTTATATATGTTTTCACAAACATTTATTGAAGTGTCATTATTCCCATTTTAGTTGTGACAAAACCAAAGATTGAAGAGTGATATGCTGAAAGTCACTGCTAAAAAGGGGTCAGTTAAGATGTGAACCCATGGTTCTGTCCCCTACTCTACAGTGGCCTCTATTTAAACCATCACTAATTAATAGGATGAGTGTATATATTCCATGTCTTTACACACAAATACCCTGAGCCAGAGTTTGCATGACATAATTAACCTATTATGGGGATGTTTGTTCCATTCTCTGGCTTTTAATGTATTATATAGTATTTACATTATAAACTCTGTTTGACATCGATAAGGGTTGTGTTTTTTCAAAAGTTCACAAGACCAAAAAATGTATCCAAAGAAAGTATCCCCCAAAGTTACAGTGTTTAAATAGAAGGTCAGGATATTTTGGTCACACCGGACAGGTATCACTATTTACATTCTCCTTCCCTATTGTCCCATCATGTTCCCTATACTGAAATGTGAAATGTGAGAGGTAGAGTTAGTCAAGCAAGAAAGGTGACACAGAGGAGAGAGGGTCATCCCATTTCATGACATGTTGGTAATGGTAGACTGGCTTCCCTAACACACTTAGAGGTTAAATACCAACCAGCAACCCCCCTTAGGATGTCCCTTCTTTGTGCGAAGACACTCCTAGGCCTTCGGCTCTTAACCTTAAAGCAGTGATTCTTAATCTTCTGGCCCTTTAAATACAGTTCCTCATGTTGTGACCCAACCATAAAATTATTTTTGTTGCTACTTCATAACTGTAATGTTGCTACTGTTATGAATCGTAATGTAAATATCTGATATGCAGGATGGTCTTAGGCAACCCCTGTGAAAGGGTCGTTCGACCGCCAATGGGGTCGCAACCCACAGGTTGAGAACCGCTGCTTTAAAGAAACTGAAAAACGTTAACTACTGATGCCCGCAAACTTCCATAGGTAGCAGATCTCAATGCAAACAGCAAGTAAATCACAAACAATGTAACAAAAGTGAAATCTGCTCCCCGGGTGAACCAAGCACAGCCCAAAGTAGACGTGGGAGACATTGGTGACCCTGGGGGTGAAGAAGAGGGGTCTCCCCCTGGCATGCACTGGGGATTGGCTGGTTTTCTGCCCCGGGAAGCGTAGAATGCTTGTGCTGGGATGCTCATCACCAGGCATGGGTGGCATCATTCCAAATGCATGAGCAGGCACACTAAGAAGTGACTACATTGCCTTGACTTTGCAAAATACAACCTTATTTAGCTACATGTCAGCAATCTGGCTATCCCAGATATTTGAGAAATGGCTGTGAACATAAATACTTTTCAATGTTCTGAGTGGTTAAAGTAGAATTCACAAAACTCATGCTATAAAGCTCATGTATGTCAATTGTGAGTGAATCTGCCAGACCTTTACTAAAGACAGCGTTTTTATTTTTAGTTTACACATAGTTTTAACACACCTTTCAGCTATAATAGTGCCTTCTGTTAGGAGGATTCTGGGTACTCTATTAAAATGCCAAGAAAATGAGTTATTCCTTTTTCCTCTTCACTTGTTTTTTTTTAAAGAAAGGAAGAGAATCTGGCTTTTACCTTTTTATTTTATGTAAACATATGACATGTGCTTGGGAGGATGATACATGAGGAACTAGGTTTTTCAAACACACAGTTGAGTTGCTGGGAGAGAGTGCCATTCAAATGTTTTATCCTTGACAAGAGTACAACTTCCCCTTTTCTGGAAAAGAGGTTGGAATTTTGTTTGTAAGGGTAGAAAAGTTCATAATAAAATTTTAAAAAAGTCTTTTTGGATGTCAAAAGAGTTCATAAAGAAAAGACATTTAAATGAGTTAGGCATCTAAATCAGAAATATGTAAAATACTTTCAACTACTTAGGAACCTTAAAAAACAGCGCCCACATTTCCCAGGCACCCCATTCATCCTCCTAAAAGGGCAAATTTTGGAACTGGCAATTTCACTTGGCATTGGAGAGTCAATGAGTTACACAGGGTGGGGTGGGGTGCAGCAAGCCCTCCCTAGACTTTCATGTCTGTAGACCCAAGTTCAAGGTGCTTCTTGGAGTTTCAGCCAAAATACCCTTCTACTCCAGCTTTCTCTTCCTAGGCAAGTCTTCTGGTGTTCAACAATGGAAAAGGCCTATACTCCAGCCAATGCCCTCAATGACTCCTATGACACAGTGACTATGTCAGAAGTCATAGCTCTATATCTAAGAGTACAACTCAATTTTATTTCAAAAGTATAACCCTTGTGCCCTCTGATTGCTGGTGGGACTAGCAAGAAAGCATATAGGAGCAGGAACTACCTGCTCCCTCTTAAGGAGTTGACAGCTAGACATCATCAGGAACAATAAGGAAGAAACATTGGGAAGGAATGACGGGCAGATTAGTCTGTTGAACTCATTCACCAATGTCCACACATTCTTCCATATTAAGCATCACTATTACTAGGGAATAAAACCAATAGAATGGGAGAGAGAATGAAATTTCCAATCACTCTACTGTACCAGACAAACTGCAATCCAGAATCAGTTAAGGCACATGATGAGAGATCTAGAAACCACATCACTTAAGAAATAGTTAAAGGAACCCAGAATTTTTGGCCAAAGTAAGAGAAGACTAGTAAATGATTGATGGTTGCTTTCAAGTATCAGAGAGGTGATACGTGGAAGGAAGATATGATTTGTTCTGTGAGGTTATAAATAACAGAACCAGGACTGATGAGTTCTGTTAAATTACTTACACAAGTTACAGAAATTACATCAAAGCAGGTTTTAATTGAAAATAAAGAAGATAATCTAACAATTAGAATGGGCCCCAAGTAGAACAAACTAGTCAATGACCAAAAAAACAAGAGCAAATATTCAGTGATAGCCTACTATTTTCAGACACTGAACTAAGTAGTTTTTGAATGAATTGTCTGATTTCATCCTCATAATTTTATTACGATCATCATCTCCTTTACTATTCACACTTTACACAAAAATAAACTGAGGCACAGAGAGATTAAATAAGTTGTCCAACCTCACACAACCAGTATATGACTGAGCCAGGTTTCTAAGCCAATGTCCATGCTCTTAGAATTATATCATACTGTTTAAAAAGAAGTTAAAAAAAGGACATAGAAAATTTGGAACATTTGTTAATTGCTACTGGAAATATAAAATGGTATAGCTGCTGTAGAAATGATATGGCAGTTCCTCAAAAAACTAAATATGAAATTACCATATGATCCAGGAATTCTACTTCTAGAGAGATATATACCCAAAAGAATTAAAAGCATGGACCCAAAATATGTATTTGCACTCACACTATGATCATAGCAGTATTATTCATAATAGCCAAAAAGTGGAAGTAACCCAAGTAGCCATTTTCAGATGAATGGATAAACAAAATATGGAATATTATTAAACCTTAAAGGGGAAAAAAATCTGATACATGCTACAACCAGGATAAACCATGAAGACAGTATGCGAAGTAAAATAAGCTAGTCACAAAAGGACAAATATGATAGGATTCTACTTCTATGAGTCAAATTCATGGAGACATAAAGTAGAATGGTGGTTGCCAGAAGCTGAGGGGGAGAAAGGAATGGGACGTTATTGCTTAA
This sequence comes from Myotis lucifugus, assembly GCF_000147115.1. Classification (NCBI taxonomy): domain Eukaryota; kingdom Metazoa; phylum Chordata; class Mammalia; order Chiroptera; family Vespertilionidae; genus Myotis; species Myotis lucifugus. The sequence continues at coordinate 2,906,399 of NW_005871111.1, read as the reverse complement.
TGCGTAGAGTTTTAGTTTGGAAAGATGAAAAAGTTCTGGAGATGGATGGTGATGACGGCTACAAAACAGTGTGACTGAACTTAATGCCACTGAACTGCAGACATAAAGATGATTAAAGTGGTTAATTTCATCTTGTGTATATTTAACTACAATGTTTTTTTAAGGAGTGAGATGTCCATGGCTGGAAGTAGTCAAGGAGAGACTAACTGTCCACATGTCAGAGATGCTGAGGAAGGGATTACTATTCCAGGAAGGGGCTGGGTTAAATGAACTCTGAGATCCCTTCCAACTCTAAAAGTCTTGACAAGATAAGCACTCCATCAATTACAGAAGTACAAAAATTGTTTTATTTTCCATAAAAATACAGACTACCTTTTATCCTGGAGCTTCCCAGCCTGGACGCCGAGACAGCTGGGTCCTGGAGTTGATTTACAATCAGATTCTCTCATTGTTTGTAAAGCATATTACCAGAAAACCATTTCCAGCTCCATTTTAATGAGGACCAATTTGTTATTTTTTTTTGAAACCTCTGACTTCCATTGTTATAGAAAAGACACAAGAAAAGGAAACCTAGGTCTTGCAGTGCAAGAATTAATGAAGGCCCTGAAACAATTACGCCTTAAATATACAGAGGTCTCCTTAATGTAAATAGACTGTATTTCACGGCAAATCTTCTTAGAACAAGGGATCCATTTCAGCATGACAGAGTGGGCAATGTAGCAGGGCTATAGTCTGTACTCAATTTGAGATTTTACTTCCGTTGACGTTGACTAATGTACAAATAGCCTGGCTTAAAAGATCTGGGAAACACTAGGTCACAGTGTGAAATATATGCTAATACAGCACAATTTATATAAAAATAGAGGAATGTAAATAGCTAACCGAAGCCAGAGGTAGCTGCTCCAGCCAAGTGGGGACTGAGGAACATTGATAATGCAAAGAGGATGTTGTTCTGCTGAAAACCTCCAGCAACACGGCCCTCAGGTTCCCTTCCAGTTTAAACGCAATGATGAATTAAAACGGAATTTCTGCTGCTCTCTGAGAACATGAGTGTCTCTGCATCGCTGGTCAGGATCTGACACCTTAAGTAATCTAAGTTAAAGTCAGTAGAATACAAAGATTTCCATTCCCCCATCCCCACTGTTGAGGAACTAAGTGGGGAATCAGCTGGGAGCCCACATACCTGTAATAAAGGCAAAGTATGTTTATTTAGTGTCTATGGGTCAGGAATAAGAATTTCACACTCATCATCTCATTTAATCCTCATGAGGTGGGTGAAGAACCAGTACAACAAGGGACGCAATTCAGTCATTCATAAATTCTGCTGAAATCATTCCCCAGCAAAGCCATGACTGGCTCATCTATTAGCCCTTCCCCAGGCTCAGGCAGCCTGCTGTACCTCCTATAGGTCTGACTGCTTGGATTTGTGTAACAGAACCCAAGGGGTGGAGGGGCGGGAAGCAAAGGCAGAAATAACAAAAAAGCCATTGATGGATTCTGGGTAATTGAGGCAGAAAACCCAGAATTTAAGGCCTAAAGGTGGAGTTGAAAATTACATGTAATTTATTAGATGGTGTGGTTTTGGTTCTCCTCTGCTGCTGTCCATCTTCCATGCCATAATCCACCCACCATATGGCCACACTTTTCTAAGAACCACTCCCTCCCCAGTTAAAACCTTCACTGGGCATCCATTACTGCACATCAGATAAAGTATGAAGACCTCAGCAGAGCACACAAAGTCTTCTATAATCCTGTCTCCCATTATTCCAGCCATGCTAAATTACAGCCACCATTCCAGACACACACTGGCCTTTCAGCCCCTGACTCTTTGTACTGGGATGCCCATTTTCATGCCTCTCCCCTCCTCTCCATTCATTCTTCAATATTCCAGTTAGAACCGGGATCATGTTTGTCTTATTCACTACTGCAATCTCAGTTGCAAGAAATATTGCTGGTGCAGAATAAATGTTTATTGAATGTAGGAATGAGAGAACTACAGAAAGACATATATGAAATAATTGGGAAAGGAGACAGAGAGGAAGCAAATTTTTTCTCTTGTCTTTCATCCTCCAAGCAGACATCATCCCTTCTCTGAGCTAGACAGAACTTTAATACACTCCTTTATTCTGTTTTTCAACTATTTATTCTGTATTTCTATATTTTTTCCCACCCAACATGCTCAGCACCCGAGGGTAGGGACTGTGTCAGTCTGGACAGCCAATGCTTAGCTCAGTGCCCAGCAGTGGATAAGAAATGATTAAATAAGTTTTTGAAGGTCTTATTTAGGTAGCAGGAACTTGGAGATTCCTGTCAACATTTGGATTGGATTCCTGTTTGATAGACGAGGAAAACAAATATCTGACACAATACGGTCCAAGTAAGGACTCTTTCTGTTTTGATGAGCCAACCTAGATTTATGCACTGAAGCTCTTACTCCTGAGGAAAGCTAAAAAGGTCTTCACTCAGAAGCTGTTTATAGGCACCTTTCACAAGCCTAGTTATCAGATTTCCCAGTCCAGAATTGACTAGACACAACAAATTGAGAGCAGGAAAGAAGATGGAGGCAGATAACTAGAAAGTACTCTGAGGAAAAAGAGAGGAGACCCAAGGACTCAAAAAATAAAAAAATAAAAATTTAACAGCTTGGGGCAATTAGTCCCAAGTTCAACAGATTGTGGGTATGTACTTATGGCAACACCATCCAATAACTCACAAGGAAGACGATGAGTTATTGTGAAAAGGGAACCCTCTTTAGGAAGACAGAGGTGTGTGGACAATCAAACCATCAAGGAAGATTTCCATTAAACTTAGGTTAATGAGCTGACAATAGCCAAATGTAAGATCTGTTCCTGTTAAAACCAAAAAGACGGCCCATTGTGTATCTGTCCATTTCTAGCCATCCAACACATGGAAAAGGACCAAAAGAAACATTAGCATGAAAATACGCTTTATGTCTGGGTCCTAAATATAGTTCCAGGAGAGGCTGCATTCTCAAGTATCCCCAAACCAACTTATGAAGGCTGCATGGGCCCTTAAATGGCCATCTGCGCAGGAACTCTTGTGGGAGCTTATGTTTGATATAAAGAAAGTCAATATGAAGTCAACAGAAGCAGCTAGCTCCCACACCCTAATGACATTTGCAGGACTAGTATCCAATGCAGAATCAGCCAGGAACAAGTCTCTATGAGCCACTAAGCAATCACTATGCACTTAATTTAATCCTAGTCTACATGACACCCTTTCAAGGGTGGACAAATAGCAAGCTTTTAAAGGTGACTGGTTGAGGTCTAGCTTTGGGGTTGGAGGGGCAAGTACTCAGAGGGGGAAGGGCCACCAGAGCTGTCTCTCACTGACCCCACTGACCCCACAGACCCAATGCCTTCCTCCCATTCCCCACTTCATCCACTGGGGCCCCATGGGAGAACACACTCCCAATACCACTCTCTCCTACCATTCGGCCACACTCAGTCAGTCCACCTTATTTAGAGCTCATTTTGTCCCAGGCATGAAGCTAGGCAAATGATCCACATAAATGACCTCTGTGGCACATTTGGAAATGGCGTGTTTCAGCTTGGTCATCATGAACTACAGAGGGCACATGGAGCTTATTAATAAATAGACTGAGGCCTGTGTAGAAAAGCTTACCTATGCCTTGCTACGGGAAAAGGAGAGAGCTAATGTTTTGTAACCCCCTACCTTGAGCCACATGGGGTGGGGTACTTTGCATCCCTTTACATCTTATTTGATCTTTATAATAACCTGGCAAAGAAGCATTCTATCATAGATGAGGTGAACTGTGGCTCTGAGAAATTAGTCTTTGCTTAAAATCATGAAGCTGGTTGATGACAGAACCAGGATTCAGACCTGAGTCTGTTGGGCCTTGAAGGCCAAGCTTACTCCACTCTACCCTGATATTAAAGAATCAGCACACTTTCCTTTTGGACAATCGGGCGCTAAAGAAAGTTTTAAAGTGGTGGCCCAATGTGATACCATCCGAAATCAACCCAGTTGGAAACCTTGATGGGTTGATTGCAAAGTACACTCCTGCTCTACTGAATATTTCTAAAACCTTAAAACCTTGTTCAAAGTAGCTTCAAGAATAGTCGTACATGGAGAGTGTGATCACAATTAGCTTCAGAACCCTGAAAAGATGTGAAAAGACCAACCTCAATGTTTTTAGCCATTGATTCCAGAGGGGTTTTCCCCCTCACCCCCCGGTTGCCCATCTCTCAGCAGTGTGGACAGACCTTAGGACCTGGACTGTCCCTCTCCCCATCCTCAATATCAAACAACTAGATCCAGGGGCAGAGGACTTGCTACCAGCTGCCAGGCTTGGGAGTTTGGGGAAGGAGTAAAGAATAAAGAACTTTTAGGGAGCAATTCAGATTATCCTACAGCGTGCTCTCACCTCGGTTTCCACACCTATAAAATGAGGGGGAAGGGTGATAAAGTCTCTTTCTGGTATTTGTTATGATGATTAAAGAGAGAATGTATATAAAGTATGGGGCATAACACCTGGCACACTGGGGGCTCTTAATTATTACAGCTGAATATTTTAAGTGTATTTAACATTCTCTTCTTGCATTGTTCATAAATATTTTATGTGCTTAATAAATCATATTAATAGCACGAGGTAACTTTTATTGAGTACTTACGATGTGCCAGGCACTGTTCCAATTACTTATTTAATGATCACAACATACTTACAAGGTAGCCACTATTATTATTCCCATCTTACCAGTATGAACAGTAGGGCAAAATCTCGGAGTTCTTTGGTGGATGATTAGATAAAGGAAATGTGGTACATATATACAATGAAATACTACTCAGCCATAAGAAAAGATGAAATACTGCCGTTTGTGACAATGTGGATGGATCTTGAGACTATCATACTAAGCAAAATAAGTCAGATGCAAAAGGATAAGAGCCATTAATTTTTTTCACTCATGTGGGATATAAAACAGAAAGCAGCAAATGCCAAACAAAACAAACAACAAACTCAGAGACACAGACAACAGAATGGTGGTTACCAGAGGGGAAAGGAGGTGGGGGAGGATGAAGAGAGAGAGCAAAGGATGTCAAATGTATGGTGATGGGAGGAAACTAGATTTTGAGGGGTGATCACACAATGCAATACACAGATGATGTATTATAGAATCGTATACTTAAAAGTTCTATAATTTTATTAACCAATGTTACCCCAATAAATATAATTTTAAAAATAAATAAATAAATATAAAATATTTTTTAAAGGAAAGAACACTAGGCATAGATTAAATCATTTACCCAGGTTCCATATCTAGTTAACCAGGGAGTCTGGCTGGATAGCCAATGAGCTTCACACTACTCCACTGGTTGTAATTACTGCTGTTATTATTTTGTACTATTATTATAGCTCCCTGTAGTATCAACAGGATTCAGATTGAACTCCTTCAAAGCAGCTTCTAGGAATATTCCAGTACATCAAAAGCGTATATTTTAAACTCCCAGAGTCTGTGAAAGACTATTTAATTCTCTGACACTTAATGCAGCCCCTTCAGTTTAACTTCCTGACTATTTCAAGACTTCTTGAGTGTGCTCCAAGTTTACTGAGCCTACCCAGAAAACAAAACCTTCCTAATGGCTTTGGTTTTGTGGACTTCGTAAACATTCTCCAAATGATAAAAGGGTCACATGTGGTGTTATCTTATTGAATAATGACCTGGTGTGTCTTCTCCTAAATGAAATGTTTGAGCAGTGTTTTTGTAGGCCAGTGACACATTAGAATAATACCATATATTTATATAGTGCTTTGCAATTTTCAAAGTGCTTTCCCAATTACTGTCTCATTTGATCCTCACCGCAGCTTGCAAAGCAGGCAGGGCAACTGTTATTACATCCCATTTTATAGCAATGTGTCAGCAAGAAGTATCCGGGCTTTGAAGAGAAACAGACAGGGTTCTGTTCCATGCTCCTCAATATTCTAGCCGTATAGCCTTTAACTGGTTTCCCAACCTTTCCAAGCTTCAGTGTCTTCATCTGCTAATCGGGATAATAATTTACAAGGTTATACTGAGGATCAAATGAGATCATCTATGTAAAATAATTAGTGCCTGTCACCAATTATTTTATTATTATTAACAAGAGGCCCAGTGCACGAAATTCATGCACAGGGAGGCAGGGGGGTGTCCCTCAGCCCAGCCTGCACCCTCTCCAATCTGGGACCCCTCGGACATCCCTCTCACAATCCGGGACCACTGGCTCCTAACCGCTCCCCTGCCAGCCTGATCGCCCCCAACTGCCCTCCCCTGCGCCAGCCTGATCTCGCCCCTAACTGCTTGCTCCCCAATGCCAGCCTGATATTGCCCCTAACTGCTTGCTCCCCTGCCAGCCTGATCGCCCCTAACCGCCTCTGCCTCGACCCTCACCACCGTGGCTTTGTCTGGAAGGAAGTCAGATGTACAGAAGATGTCCAGTCGAACGGGTCTAATTAGCATATTACCCTTTTATTAGTGTAGATGGTTTAATTATTTATTTTTATTTTCAATATTAATTGCTACTAGAACAAAACATCATTAAAAAGAGAAACCTTAATTTTTTTGGTGCAATGGTAAATGGGATTGTTTATTAATCTCTCTTTCTGTAAGTTCACTATTGGTGCATAAAAATGCCATAGATTTCTGGGCATTAATTTTGTATCCTGCTACATTGCCAAATTCATTTATTAAGTCTAATAATTTTTTTATGGAGTCTTTATGGTTTTCTATGTACAGTATCCTGTCATCTGCGAACAAAAACCAAGAGGGAGGTAGTGAGAGAAAAGTACCAAAAACAAATTGGGCAAAGCGGGCTTTATTCGCTTTAGGATACTGATTGCCAAGGAAGGGAATGCATGACCCCGACTGGGTGGGCCATGCGTGAAGAGCATCAGAGTGAAGGAAATGAACATGGACTTGCTCCGATGGCCCAGGAGTCCCTGCTTCTGTGCCAGGGACCTCCACTCTCTAAAAGCAAACCTGAGCCCTAGGCCAGGCCCACCTTCTCTGCCTCCCAGCCATCTTTCCACTAGCCGGGACCAGGCTGAGCCTCCCAGCCCAGCCAAAGGATGCCAGGATGCCAGGGTCTCAGGACCCCACAGGGAACCCTGCCTCAGCCCTGTCTGGTAAGATCTACATTTGATTGTATAATTGGAAGAAATCCCTTCTCTGAGTGGTCCTTTCAGAAGACAACATGGGCTCACTCTCCAAGTGAGGAGGGGAGGGAACAACCTGGACAAGAAAACCCTGCCTTTCAGACAAGCATCAGGCCCAGCCTCAGGGAGGTTTCACTGAGCCCCAGCTGGGCTGCAACCTCCAATGGGCTTCCAGCACCGCCCCAGGTTCCAGCCAGCGGTCGCCAACCTTTCGGACCTCACAGACCACCATTGGTCCATGGACCACTGGTTGGCAACCGCTGGTAGATGATGGCAGCTGAGGAGGGAGCAGAGGGGCGGGGGGCCCATTCTGGGCTCAGCAAGTGGCTTAACTTGTTGGACTTCAGTCTCCCCATCAGTTAAAAAAAAAAAAAGATGGTCATGAAGATGAAATGAGACCATGGATGTCAGGATGTCAGTCTTTGGCACCATGCCTTCTATAGAGTAGATGAGTAAATGATGCCAGTGGATTTTATAATTACTGTCCTATTACTGCTGCTATTAATTACACTGAACTGATTCAGGTTTCTCTGATCTGGCAGCATGAGTGATCCAGACAAGTGTGTATTTTGCCTCCTAATATTCTAAGAATCAAAAGCCCTGTCTGACCGCCTCTCACAGTCTGCCAGTGTGATCACTACACCTCTTGGGGGGCCATTCCTGTAACCGCCCTCTCCTGAGAACTTAGACTGGGGAGCTCCCGAGACAGCATTCTGACCCTGGAGACAAGCACCCTTTGGGGCCCCTTACACAGAGCCGCAGGGTGGCAGGGCCAGCCCCACCTCCTTTCCTTCCTGAGCCAGGAGGCTGAGGCCATCCGTCCCTTCTGGCTAAACCCAAACCCCATTTTCTAAGCTCAGCATAAACCAAGTGGGATGCCTGTTGACAGATGGAAAAGGGCAGGAGATTGAAAGTGACCTTCAGATAAGAGCCGAGGACTGGGTCTGCCCAGGCCCAACCTGACAATGACCTTGCCCCCCAAATGGTTCCATTTACAGAAGCTTTGGCTAATAATAGGTACAAGGCCAATGGTGGTACTTTTCTAAAGTAAGTCCTTAAACTCTGGAAGTGGGATGTCAGTACTTGGAGAAGTTCATCGCTGGTCACCATTCGGAAGCACAAAAACGAACCGCCTGATGTGAGTTTACACAGGTCTTAAATTGCTCTACTGTACGATTAACTGTCTCACGGAGCTGGGGGCGTGGCGGTGCAGCTGAAGGAAGAGTATCAAGTATGTCCCCGACCTCTCATGTCCTTGAGGGATCCCCACTACCTTCATCACCTGGAGCTGGTTCCTCAGACCCCTCAGGCCTTAGCTGCCTCGTCTCATCCTTATAACAAAGACGTAATACCAACTATATTTTTTCTTTTTGTAAAAATGTGGACCTTTAATGGAAGGGGTTGAGTTCACCTCTCTCCTCCTTCATGGCACATATCCACACTGGTCCATGAAAGACCCCTCTCTCATTTTTTTTTCTGCTTATTCCATTTCATCCAGCTTATTCCCTTTTCCTCCCCTACCACTCCAGCCATCCTAAAATATTTGATGTGCACACTTTGTTCCCAAATACTCTTGCAAATTGTGAGTTGTTGTCTTGTGTGTGTGTGTGTGTTTTATTTTTGTAACAGGAATTGTGTTTTAGATCTCTTTCTGTTTCTTACCTGTTTTACCCAGGATTATGCTTTCAGATTCATCCATGTCATTATGAGTATATATATCTACTTCATCACTTCTAACTGCCGCATACTATTTATGCTGGTCTTTTGTCCGTTGCCCATTCTGGGCCATTCAGTTACTCTTTGCCTAGCCCTGTGCCCTCAAGGCTGATTGCTACAGACATAACACCCAGAGGCCCAGGCCCACTGGCTTCTGGTTGTGTTTGATCAATGGGAGGCACCAACAGAAGGCTGAGGGTAGGAAGAAAGAGGTCAAGTTTATAGTCTGCCACACTGCCTGCTCCCACCGTCCACTCCCTCCCTGCCTTACTGAGAATTGGGCAATAGGTCCATTCCTTTAAGGCCACAGCTGGGTTGCCTCCCTGCTATGGCTCCAGTCTCACTGGGCTCCAATTGCATCATTCTCTCCCCTTATCCTTTGGGCCTTGGGGTGATAAGGGTTTCTCCTCCTTTCTAGTTCCTGTGTGACTTACTGTCCCTGTGGATCCCTCACCTTGGTCTACCATCACATTAAATTTTCTTCAATTGCTCTCTTTTGAACATACCATCACTTTCATATTGGGACATCTTTTGGTGCAGGACCCCAGGGTTTGCATCCATTAAATTTGACCTATCTAATCTTTCAAGAATATTGGGATGGTTAATTTTATGTATCAACTTGGGTGGTCACTCCAAGATGAAGATGTTTTGGGATGACATTAACATTTTAATTGGTGGGCTTTGAGTAAAGATTGCCTTCCATAATGTGGGTGGGAGTGATCCAATCATTTCAAGATCTGAATAGCCTCTCCCCTGAGCAACAGGGATTCCTGCCAGTCAATTCTGTCGATTTTTGACTAGTCAGCTTCCATAAAACCTGAGTCAATTCCTTAAAATCGCTTCCTCTCTCTCTCTCTCTCTCTCTCTCTCTCTCTCTCTCTCTCTCTCCACACACACACACACACACACACACACACATACACACTACCGATTCTGTTTCTTTGAAGAACCCTGACTACTATAGATGCTCATCCAAATTGCCTCCAGTTCCCAACTACCCCCAGTAACATTGTGATGAACATTTTTGTACATGTTTCCTTAAAGAGCTGCATGAGGATTTATTTGGTTCCAGAGGTGAAATTTCTGGGTCATAGAATAATACCAACTGTATAGTGTTGCAAAGCATAATATTATAACAAAATTAAAACACTTTGGAATTATTTGAGGAGTATTTGCCATGTTCCATCCAATCTGTGTGGGAATTTGAGACAGAATAATCTACAAAATAAATACAACCCTTGCTCATACTAAACTTTCAGCAAAAAAAAAGTATATAAATCATCTGGCACATAGTTGGTGCCTAAGAAATGTATAATTATTGTTGAGATCAAAATGATCTATACCATACAGTTTACTGTCCACATTTATACTAGTACACTTTACTATTCCATCAACATGACCTTGCTATTCCAGCATTTTCTTGGCCAGGAAGATAAAAGTTGTAAACAACTTCCTGAAAAACGTTCACTAAACATCAAACTGATCATCTTTTCCATAGATAGCATCAAAAGACTGTTTACATCATTCTCACACACAGTTCTGCCCACTAATTCTAAACAATTGTATCTGGGTCCTTGCACAATCTGATCAAGTCCCTGCATTCAAAGAACCATCTTAATTTCAAGGTCGTGTTGTCCCTTTATCACAATAATAAACACAGCTTTGCCCTTTCACCATGTCAGTAGGGTGGTAGTTTCAGGAAGCCAGCATTGACTAATTGACTATCTCTGTGAAGGATGCATTATATTTTCTCTTCCCCTCCCTGAATGCAGAATGAGAGAGGTGGCATGGCATTAAAGTCGATTCTTGAGTTCTAATCTTAGCGGGGCTAACCATAACCTCTGGTGTACATCTACCACAGATGAACAAATAACTTCTCCAGGCTTCATGTTCAGTGTTCTCATCTGACATGAGGGAGCGATTGTTGATCCCAATACTAACTGGTATGAAAATCTGTTCAGGGCAATCATCAGCAACAACACTGGCAGTTTCTCAGGAGGTTGAACTTCGGCACTCTTATTAAGATCTAAGATATGACCCGGCCAGCGTGGCTCAGTGGTTGTGTGTCACCCTATGAATCAGGAGGTCACGGTTTGATTCCCGAACAGGGCACATGCCCAGGTTTTGGGCTCGATCCCCAGTAGGGGGCATGCAGGAGGCAGCTGATTAATGATTCTGTCTCATCATTGATGTTTCTCTGTCTCTCTCTCTCCCTCTCCCTTCCTCTCTGAAATCAGTAAAAATATATTTAAAACAAAAAGATCTATGCTATGGAAAAGAAGTTATAAATAGTTTCCTTCTACAAAAGAGGTGAAATTTTTGGTAGAGTGTACATATTACAACTTTGTAGCCTGGGGGCAGTGTCTGTCAGAGGGAGGGACAAGGAAGATAGAACCATATGTTGATTGGTGATGGTGGAGATGATGAAGGTAGTGAAGAATGCCATAGCATTGGCCATGAGCTTGGCACTGTTCTAAGCTGTATGAACTCATTTTGATTCTTAAGACAATTCTACGAGGTGATTACTATTACCACCTCCGTTTTACAGGCAATTGTCCAAAGCTGCACAATGGCAGCTGACCTACTAGTTTCATTTTCCTGCACTCCTTAGAAGGTGCTAATGAAAATTAAAACCAAATGACTGACAAAAAAAAAAAAGAAAAAAGAAATCAGGGATCTAGATTCTCCTCATGCTAGGAATTTCTCCCAAATGGTAAACAGTAAATGCTGGTTTTATAGGATGGTGGTTAGACAATAGTGTATACCTAGTTAATGGCATGATGATACCATTGGACTAGAGAGGTGTGTGTATTGTTTCAGTCAATTTGTGCCTCTCTGTTTCTGTGCATTTCCTGAAGTAATATGGGAATTTTGATTTGTAAAGGGCCACTTTTTTCTCTCTAAGCATCTGCAGCTTTCCGAAGTCACTAATTTCATGCTTAAACAGTGTTAGAGTAGCAGAAAAAAACTACAAAGGGCATTAGGACATGTGCATCCAAGTCTCAGTTCAATGCTATGTCCTCTGGCCCATCTTTTCTACTTCTCTGCTCTTCGGTTTCCTCATCAGGGAGATGAGAGGATTAGGCAAGGTCTCCCATCAGCACTCACACTCCATGATATTACTTTTTCTCAGCTCTACCACTAGGGCATTGCAGTGTTACCTACTTTTCCTATGTGTTGTTATCTAACTTATGAATACATGTCTTGGTTACCAAAGGGGCTGCTAATTCCTTGAGAGCAAAAGCTCTACTATATACTTTGTTTTTGAAAGCATATCAAATATATTTTTTTCAAGTGCCACAGCACTATTAGCTCAGTGGGCAATAAAAAACAGTTTCCAAATGAATGAATGTACCCTTGCAAGTCTTGAATTATGCTTCAGCCAATTGAACACTATCTGTTTCGGCAGTCCTCAGCGTGAATTTTGGAAGATGGCAAAATGCTGGATATGGGTTGAAATGATGGAAGTCTATTTAGTGATTCTATTCACAATTCTCTAACCTTGACAAGGTTTCACCCACCAAGGAAATGCCTGAGGGAATACTGCCCCAGCAGATTATATAGCGTCAACCTCAGACAGGATCGTGGGATTGCAAAGCCAGGGAGAAATTACATAACACATAGAAATTTGCTTTGGCACAGGGTGGGGACACTGTGGCACCACTTCGTGTGTGTTCAGCAATTTCAGCATCCCATGATTTTTCTGTTTTATACTTCCGGGCATGAAATAGAAAGAATTCTGCATAACTGCTTAACTGGTAGGCAGCTGACCGCCCAAAAAAGTTCATTACAAAGCACTTACCCAGGCAGCTAATTATGCCATCTTAGTTATTAATTCACTTTTTAAAGACTAAAAGATGTTCTACTTTAAAAATCCAGATTTCATTGCTATTTCTGAGGCATGAAGAAACAGAGAAATAATTCATAGATCACTCTCTAGTCCAATGAATAAGACATACATTATTGTCAAACTATAACAACAAAAGCGTAATATGCTAATTAGACCAGACAGCCGAACGGCCTTCCAGACGTCATTCCAGACGTCCTTTCGGACGAAGCCGTGGTGGCGGGGGCTGAGGCAGAGGCAGTTAGGGGCAATCAGGCACGCAGGCAGAGGGATTAGGGGTGATCAGGCAGGCAGGCGAGCAGTTAGGAATGATCAGGCAGGCAGGCAGAGGTGGTTAGGGGCAATCAGGCAGACAGGCAAGCAATTAGGGGTGATCAGGCTGCAGGTGAATGGTTAGAGGCAATCAGGTAGGCTGGCAGAGGTGGTTAGGGGTGATCAGGCAGGCAGGCGAGTGGTTAGGGGTGATCAGGAAGACAGGCAGAGTGGTTAGGGGCGATTAGGCAGGCAGACGAGTGGTTAGGGGCAATCAAGCAGGCGAGCAGTTAGGGGCGATCAGGCAGGCGGGCAGAGTGGTTAGGAGCCAGCAGGATTGGGCCTAAACCAGCAGTTGGACATCCCCTGAGGGGTCCTGGATTGCAAGCAGGTGCAGGCTTGGCTGAGGGCCCCCCTGCCCTCCCCCACCCTATGCACGAATTTCGTGTACCAGGCCTCTACTAATACTATAAACACATCATGAATTTTTTTTCATTTGGGAGACATTTCTACTTGTGGGGAACCCAGATTCCTTGCTCCTGGGCCTTTCTTTCCACTTCCTCTGCCAGCCATTTGGCTTTACTGTTCATTAGCACTGTTAAAGGAACATCCTATCTAATAAAAAGGGAATATGCAAATTGACCGTCACACTGCCACAAAGATGGCGGCGCCTATAGCCACAAGATGGTGGCACTCAGTCCCCTAAGCCCCGCCAGAGTCCCCCAGTCCTTTCAGCCCCGCTGGGGGGACAGCAGGCACAGGGTGCGGGCCAGACCCGGCCTCAGCCCCCCAGGCTCCCAGGGCCAGCCCGAGGCACAGGCAAGCTTCTGATGGCGGCTGCCCAGCCGATGCCCAAGGCGCAGGCAAGCCTCAGAAGTCAGCTGCCCAGAAGCCTAGGGCCGGCCCAAGGCGCAGGCAAGCCTCAGATGTCAGGTGCCCAGCTGATGCCCGAAGCGCAGGCAAGCCTCAGATTTCAGGTGCCCAGCTGATGCCCGAGGCGCAGGCAAGCCTTGGATGTGTGATGGGGGCATTGCCTTCCCCTGATCGCCAGGTTGCCTCCTGCCCCTGAGGGGCTGTGAGAGGGGAAAGGCCGGGCTGAAGGACCACCCCACCCCTCCAGTGCATGAATTTTCATGCACCGGGCCTCTAGTCAGAAAATAAAAGCGGAAAGTCAGGCCACTGTAGAGCAGTCTGGACAATCACCTACAGAGGCAAAATGATATTTAGTCTGTGCTATGACTGCTCTCTGTTTTGTACAGATAAGAAATAGCTCTGATGAAAACAAAACATTGAGATCAGGAGAAACTGTGGGAGTCCACTAGTGCAAACCCATTTGATATGTTATAAAACTGAGGCACAGCAGACAAAATGTCTTGTTGGAGTTCACACAGATAGCCAGAGGCAGAGCTGGAACTAAAACCCAAATCTTCAGGCTCCCAAGTCAGCGCTCCCCCCTTACACTATTTAGTGAGTGAGGTGAAGACAACTCAGAAAAGGACATGAGAAGCTAGGGCTTATATGTCTAACACATTCTTAGCAAGATTCAAGTACTGTCCACATTAAAAGCTCATATTGAATTAATGTTTTAGGAAGGTGCAAGTAATGTTCATATTCAATCATTTTTCTGGACCACCTATTATGTACTCTTTTATTTATGCTTTCTCATATACTTTTCAGCGTAGCCCAATAAAGTTGGTGTTAACATTTCCATTTCGCTGGGAATACAGCTAAGACTTAGAGAGATTTGCTGGAGGGCACAGAGCTAGCAAAGATTTATTTCTACGTTTAAATCGAAAACGTCCAGCTCAGCACAGAGCTTTTTTTACTCATCTCGATGCTTCACAAACTTCAATTATTTGCATTCTACCTTCACAGTTTTTGTTACAGGAACTATTATTTACTTAATATTTTCTTTTTAAACTGATTCACTACTTTTACTCAAATAAATTTAGCCTTCACTTAGTGTAATATATATTATCCATGAAATGATGATAAACACATGCATTTTATATATAAGTTAAACATAAAACTCTGAAAATTTAAAAAAATGTTCATCTATCTGGCATCCAAAATTTAAATTGTGCCCTAACCAGTTTGGCTCAGTGGATAGAGCGTCAGCCTGCAGATGCAAGGGTCCCAGGTTCGATTCCGGTCAAGGGCATGTACCTTGGTTGCAGGCACATCCCCAGTAGGGAGTGTGCAGGAGGCAGCTAATCGATGTTTCTCTCTCATTGATGTTTCTAAATCTCTATCCATTTCCCTTCCTCTCTGTAAAAATCAATAAAATATATTTTAAAAAAAATAAATTGTGAATAGGGGTACTTATTTTCCACTTTGAGAAACAGGTACCGTAGCCATGTTGTAAGGAATAAATATATAGACTTAAAACACTTATGGCTCCGTGCTCATCATTATTGTTACTACCATTAGTCAAGGCTTTCTAATTTTTGCATACAATTGGCTCTCCTGAGAGACTTGGAAAAAGGCCCATTTCCAGACCCGTTCCTAGATGTGGGATGAGGTCCAGGGATTGACATTTAACAAACATACAGCACGCCTGTTGCTGATGCTCCTCAAATCATATTTGAAGAAACT
The DNA here is from genome assembly GCF_000147115.1 of Myotis lucifugus. Taxonomy (NCBI): domain Eukaryota; kingdom Metazoa; phylum Chordata; class Mammalia; order Chiroptera; family Vespertilionidae; genus Myotis; species Myotis lucifugus. The sequence continues at coordinate 2,890,818 of NW_005871111.1, read as the reverse complement.
CTGTGCCACAGTATTGGGAACTTTACAATTTACCAAAGCAGAAATCACTTAGCATCACTGCCTCTTTTAATACTTTGAACAAGTGTCAGTATTTGTAGTCACCCAAAGCTGAAGGGACTCCACAGGTCACTTAGTTTGGACCCTGTTTCTGTGAAGTGCTCCAGCCACAGAAAATTCCAGTTTGTCCCTGACTCTGTTTTCAGGAGTCATCCTTTGGTAGCCCCGGTACAAATCACTTGTTTCCCAGCTGGGACTGTGTTGGGACTGCGATATCCAGGGGGTAGAAGTTCACTCTCCGCAGGCACCATATCATCATGGGTGGAACTTCCCAATGCAGCGAAGTCATAAATATGCTCGGGGCAGCTGGGGGGAGCGTTTGATCTTCTGCCCAGTGATCTCTGCTTGTCATCTGCTCAGCCTCATTCATCACAATAAAGACAAGGAGCTAAATTAGAGAGCAAGCTCCAGTGTCGGGGATCTCTGAGGAGGAGACAGCACAGTCGTCGCCCCTCAATGGGCCAAAAGGGCAGGGAGCAAGGAGGTGGAGTGGTGGCTGCAAGGCCAGGAGGGCCTGCAGGTGAGCAAGACCTGCCTCTAGGCTGAGGAGGCGGAGGAGGAGGAAGGAGAGCAGGGACCGGCCTGGCCCCAGCACTGGCTCTCTGCCTCAGAAGTGTGGGCACTGTGGGCTGCAGGGCCAGCTCAATGCTCAGCATTCTAAGGTGGTAAGAGGTAACTTCCAGCCATGTGTTGTTGAGCTCTTCAGTCTTTTTTGAAAATGAAATTAGCTGCCAACATGGGATACAAGGAAATGGTATAAGTCAGTCTCAATTTCTGGTTTTTCTGAAAGATTGAAAACCTCTTGCCATCTAGCTCATATTCCAATGTGAGAGCAATCAGCTGGACTTAAGTAGTGGTCACTCCATTAGACAGAGTTCTGATGTCCAGGTGGCAAGAAACCACGTCACTTCTCAGTGGGTTACATCCAACCTTAACTCAACCACCCACCTGCTCTGCTGGCATCTGAGTTTGTGAAGCCCATGAAACCCATTTTTCTAAGTAAAATACAAATGCCACCCCCACATTATCTTCTTTCCTTCCATAAACATCCATATTTGTTAAATGCCAGGGCCCAAGCCCTAACTAACACATCACAGATTCAATAAACATGAGTTGAATGAATAAAGAGATTTATTGAGCCTAAACTTGTGCTAGGCATTTCAGGGGGATATAAAATGGAGTAAGACATGCACATGACTTCAAGGAGGGAGTCTGAGGAGGATAAAAGAACACCAGAGTTGGAGTCTAACTTGACTATGCGTCTTTAGGCAAATCGCTTAACCTCTCTGAGCCGTCGGTACTTCATCAAGGAAAGTAAGGATGATAATACCTCACAAAGTTCTTTTAAAGGATTAAATGAAAGAATGCATTTGAGAGTACAGGCTAGAGGGAAATTCCCTAAAAGCATACCAAAGTTAGGAAATAAAAATATACATAAGAGGGGTAGGCACGGTGTAAAAAAGGAAGAGAATACACCTGGTTAAGGGGCTCAGACAAGCTTCAGGAAGGAAATGGGTTTTAACCTGGACTTGAGATGGACACAGACTCAGGTCTTACAGAGATATAAGTGGGAAAATTCTAGCCAGAAGAAAGGGTAAGAATGGAAGGGTATAGAGTACAAGGTGCGCTTGATCAGGACATGGGGCGTGGCCCATGAATGCCAGGTTAACAACCCAAAACCTGAAGCCAAACAGCATACTGCCCTCCAACTGTGGGTGTGCAGCAGGACTAAAGACAAGGGTTTATCACCTTGTGCTTTCCTGGAGCCTGAGCTAGCTCCTATTATACCCATCAGGTCACTAAAAGGCCATGATTCCAGTGACCGCACACACCACTAGTCCGACCATTCCTGATCCTCCCTTTATAAGCATATTACTATCTAATATCTCCATTAGATATTAGAATGGAGCCATCAGAATGTTCACAGAGAAGGGCTTTAAACCAATCTATGTAGAATCTTTACACTTGGCCCAACTTTTACAAAATTTATGAAAACCTTTCACGTGGGGCTTCGCGGATGATTTATTTTTATCTCCCTGGGTAATACATATATTTTAAAGCCCATAATGAGACAAAAGAACTGGTAGATTTCTACATCTCAAACAGCAGTAGAGCCACCCTGGTGCTTAATAAGCAAAGCATCCTAATACCAGTTAGAGTAAATATTAATAAGATTATTTTAAATTATGAAAATACTAATGTAAATTTAATGCTTAGCATGTGTCAAGCCCTTTTATAAGTGTGTTACTTATATTAACTCCCTTAATCATTACAGCAGTCTATGGATTACATAATAGTATTATTGTCATTTCATAGAAGTGGAAAGTGAGACATGGTGGGGAGGGGGGTAAATAATTTGCCCAAGGTCATATACCAATAAGTACCTGTGGTCTGAGCCCATGTAGCCTGAATTCAGAGTCTACTTTTTAACCACTATGCTAGTCTGCCTCTTTTGAAGACAAATAAGGATGGAGACAGAGAGGGCTTAGAGAAGGATTTATCCCAACTTGATTGGCTGGATCCAAGGACAACTAGGGATAGTGTTTGAGGGTAAGAAAGCCCCACAATAGTGAATACCTTATTGCCCAGAAACAACTTCTGCTTTTGAAAATCAGAGAAACATAGAAGGTCAGAGCTAAAGGTCCTTTAGAGCTCAGCTTAGGGAAGCAGTAAGTGTGGGGGCTCAGAGTGTGGGCCCTGGAATCAGACTGTCGTAGTTATTTCTACCACTCTCACTCTATGTCCTGAGGCAGGTCACTTAACTCCTCTGGCCTGTTTTCTCCTCTGTACATTGGGAATAATCCTACTGCTTGCCTCATAGAGCTGTTGGGAGGATCAGAGTAATTGATATAAAGCAGTTAGAATGGTGTTTTTCAGGTAAGAAGCTCTCAACAAATGTTAGCTATTATCATATTGGCATTTCCCCTTTCTGACCAGAATCTTACACAATGGCTCCATGTATGGCTAGTTTTATTCCAGTTTTAAGTGTGGTTGGTTTTAGGGTTCAGTCACATTCAGACTGGGCCCAGGAGATCGCTGGACTCCCCAAGACCGTTTGCTAGAGAGACTGGAGCACCTCCTAAAGGAAGAAAAAGTTATGTCCAGGGTTTGGCCAATGAAGGACAAAGAAAACAAGACAATTGTTCAGTTATTATTATTTTGACCTTATCTTAATGTCCAAGTTAATGTGATATGAAGACATAAAAATTATTTTTAATCAATGCCAATCCCATTACCTATTACTGGACTAGAAACACACACCATGATGACCCCAGCACTCACTGAGCCACTGGTTTTCTGGTGAGAGACATACACCAAGCAGTGACCTAACAGCGATGAAGCAGAGGGAATGGATGGGGGACTATGGTAACAGACTTGGGAATTTGGGTACATTTCCTGGAGAGAATATACCTAACCAAAAATCTATCTAAAGAATGAAATGGGAGTGGTTCAGATGAGTGAGGGAAGGAAAGGCTGAAGCTTTAAGAAAATAGGGGGCAGGCAATGCGACTGGAGAAGTCAGCAGAGCCATGCCAAAGAGACTAGATTTTATGCTGAAGGCTGTGAAGAGCCAGGACAGGGGTGCTACACAGAGTAATGATGTAATCAGAGTTACCTCAGGAAAGATGGTCTGGAATGTGAAGAAATGACTGGGGACAGAAAAACCCAAAGAAAAGAAGCAGGAATTGGGTAAAGAGAAGGGAAACGAAACGAACAATATCTCCATAGGAGGGAAGATCGACAGAACTGGCTGATTCACTGGATGCAGATGTCAAGGAAGGAAATGAAGGAGCAGAGATTTCTGGCTCAGACATTGGATGG
>NW_005871111.1:2819692-2886677 GCF_000147115.1 Myotis lucifugus | reverse complement strand
TCTGAGTTTAGATGCTCGTAGACTCCCAAGGGAGCTAACAGTGGATTCATGAGTCTGTAGCTCAGAAGAGCAACCCAGGCTGGGCATAGAGATGGAAAGTCATCCCTCAGCAGGCAGTGACAGGAGGGTGACACGCTCATGTGAGATTGTGGAATGTTAGAGAAGACCAAATTTGGGACCAAAGTATGGGGAACAGCATGATGTAATGGAAAGGTAAAGAAAACAGGAGCCACCAAACAAGTGAAATACCTTGTCGGTATCTCCCTCCGCCCCCGAGGCCATGAAACTTGATGAGCACAGGTCCTTCGCCTTGTTCACTGTTTTCTCCCCAGCACCTGGCACGGAGCCTGGCACAAGGCAGCAATTCAGTAAATATTCCCGGAGTGAATGAGTAAATTGTCTAAGATCAAACAACCAGAAAGTGGCACAGCCACAATAGTCTGGATGACTCCAATCAGGATCTCTCCCCCTGTCGGCTGAGGGAATCCAGGATTTGGCATGAAGTGATATGGGAAGTTCTCTGATAGCTCTATAATTCTAGGATTCCAAGGAAGCTCCTGTTTAACACTCCTCATCACAAAACACTTTATGGGAAATTATTAATTTATTGTATTATTTCCTGGGTCTGCACCACCTTCTGTAAACACTGAACTCTGTTGAGTGAATTCCTGCAGACTTGAATACACTGCCCTGGCTATGCTGCCGTGGTCACCAGCAGAACAGTTTACAGGGTGACCTTCTCTTTACGCCTGTAACCACAGTGCAATGGACATGGACACCAGCCAGGCAGTTCACCAGGTGCTACCGTGAGGACTCTGCAGAGGTCCTGGTGCTAAGCACGAAACCAGCAAGTGTGTACAATAAACTCGGAGGTGGGATAGTTCGATTCATGTCACTCTTTTCTGATGTGGTATTTCCCATGCTGATGTTTTCAGTGTTCATTACAGGAATGCCTATATTTTAGATTAAGGATTATCTAAATACTTAAATACCTAAATAAATATATAAATATTCAGATATTTAGATAAGTTCTATGTTTAGATAAGGTTTCTATATCTAAGATTTCTCATAAGTAAACCATACTCATTGTTTAAAAAAACAAACTTATTACAGAAGTGTTAATAAGATAATAAAAAATATTGCATAATACCGCTATCAAAAAATAATTGTTAACATTATTTGGGGTTATTTCCTCTCCTTTTCTATGTACTGTTTTAAAAGCTGAGATTGAGCAAAATATCTTTGTACATTCCTTAATATAATATTCTATTTTATGAATATTAAAAAAATGTATATGTAATCATCACTCTATTGCTGAGCACTTACTGTGTATCCAGTTGTTTAGTACTATAAGATTGTTATTAATAACTTTGTCTAAAAATCATCTATGTTCTAGGCCATTTCTCTAGAACAAATTCCTAAAAGCAAATTACTAGGTCAAATACAACTTAATTTTGATCTAACTTCTTTATCTGACAGGAAAAAATTCTTACCACCTACCTGTAATTTATAAACAGATGCAGAAGTACACGTAGACATGACACATGCACAGTCATCCGCATATACCCATACCACAGGCCTCGAGGGTACAAAACATAATAAGGAATTTGTGCATGAGTTATAAGAGGAAATTCCTAGACAGATTTCTGCTTAATTTACTTCCATGATTAAAAACAAACACCTCACCTTCACGTGAATGGTTACTCAGCACATGTGATAGCACACCAGCTGCCATGGAAACCCAAATGCCACAGGGCACACAAAGTGTCAGCGCCAGGAGGGACTCAGGACATCCTCTAGTCCAAACTGCCCCTCCCGCTGCATGAATGAAAACGCTGAGGCCCTGAGAGAAAAACTGATTTTATTACCATGTTAGTGATAAAGTCACACAATTAGGAAATGGCAGGTTGAGGAAGAGGCCCGGTCACATTAGGACAGTTTGAGGCTTACTGAACATCCTGCACATGCCAGACACTATATAGTAGGTACTGGAAATGCAGCGGTGACTACAACAGGGCTGAAGACGGGGTAGAGGATGGGAAGGGGAGAATGAATAGGAGGAGATGTGAAAGGGAACTCTACTCACCTTCCTTCCTCTGTAGGACAGTGCCTTTACTCTATCCCCTTCTCTCTTACACAGGAATTGTTTTTGTTCTACTTGGGTTCTAATGTTATTTCTTAAGAAAACATGGAAACCTCTTACACTCATTCCCCAAATTGGATACAGGACATAAATAATTATATCCACCAGGTTTCATAAAATAATAGGCTAATAACAACCATCACCACAACTGCTAACATTTATTGAGTGGTTACTATGTCAAGCACAATTCTAAGCCCTTCATTTGCAGTAATTCATTTCCGTTGAGCTTCTACTTAATCATAGCAAGTCCCCTTAGGAACTAATTTGAGAATATTCCAAATCTGATGCGGTCAAATCACTAAATCTCCTACAGCTTAGAGCAGTGTTTCTCAACCTTGGCTGCACAATAGAATCACCTGGGAATCTTTTTAAAATCCTGATTTCTGGGCCTCATCCTCCTGAAATTCTGTTTCTTTGTTATGGGGTGGGGCCACAACATTAGTAACAAAAAAACAGAATTTCCGGAGGATGAGGCCCAGAAATCAGGATTTTTAAAAGATTCCCAGGTGATTCTAATGTGCAGCCAAGGTTGAGAACCACTGGCTTAGAGAATCCAGGCTGTTGAGGGAGCACCTGATGACAGCAGAATGTAGCCATGTAAATAGGACAAATAAAGGTCATTGGAAAGCAAGATGTGAAGGCCCCCTGGAATATCTTCTGGCTCAGGAAATGAACTGATCAGAACCTTTCCAACCGCGGGTTCAAGGCTTGCTCATTCTCCAGTTAGGGGGTCAGCCTCATAATATGCAATGCCAGTTCCCTCAGTTGAAATGGAAACTAAAATCTGACTAACCTATAACAATTCTATTCTCAATTGGGAGGTTTTCAGAGGCAAAGTAATTACTTACAAAAAAAAAAAGGAAAAGAGGAGGTAGATTCTAAATTAGGAGCACTTGGTTGAGATGGGCCACTTCCAGGTGAGAGTGTGAGTTGAGGGTACAATTTGGGTGTGATCCCTACAGAGACTCATTCAGCCTTTCCTTCGCTTCTTTGGTCTAAAAACGTCCCTCTGAGTAGGAAACATTTTGAAGTCTTCAGGTAGATCATACCTGCATTCCAGATTACCTGCAGGAAATGTTTATAAACCTGGACATCTGTTTATCTCCGTGCAAAACTCAAGGACTTCAGGGTAGAACAGGTTGTTCTCATGAAAAGCCATGGTAGTGACTCTGTCAACACACTAAGCTGGGGTGTGTCCTGCAGTCCAGGAGGGAGCTACACGCATGAGGCCCAGAAGGCATAGCTTGACATGCACAGCTGACGTTCAATGAAGGAGATTCCGGCTGTCGCTTTGACAGTTCTGGGTAACTGAACCAACAGAGCGGTGTCTCCAACAGCCCAGCAGCTCATGTCTGCCTACTTGTTTGACAACTTCCAAAGGAGCGAACTGTTTTTTACCCCGCCCGAGACCTTACATGAAAGAGCAAGAAGATCACAATGATACTTGATCTGGGTGCCAGGTATTCAGCCTTTACCCTGCACAAGGCACTGCACTCAAGCTCTACCTAAAATATAGGATTTAGTACCATAGCAATCCTATGAGGGTTACTATCATGAACAGACATATCTCCACTTTAAAAAGGAAGAAACTGAGGCGGAGAGCTTAGACCTGCTCAAGGTCACACGGTTGGTTGCAAAGGTAGAATTAGAATCCAGGTTTGTTTACTCCAAAGCCTTTGTGGTTTCATTGCTACCACCACTGCCTCCCATATTTAATTCAAGAGCTCAAGCTTAATTTGTTATTTTGTCAATTAATTTGAAACCCAAAAGTCTCCCAAAAGGGATTATCCTCTTTAATATGCAAATGATCTCATCAAAACTGAGTTCCTAGACACAGGAACTCTGGGTGCTATGGACTGAATACTTGTGTTCCTCCAAAATTCACATGTTAAAACCTAATACATACACCATGTAATGGTATTATTAGGTGGGGCCTTTGGGGTGGGGGGTGATTGGGATTAGTGCCCTTAACAAGGAGACTGCAGAGAGATAGCTAGCTCCCTCCAAAATGTGAGGTTACAGTGAAAAGACAGTCATCTATGAACCAGGAGGCAGTTCCTCCCAGACACTGAAACTGCCAGTGCCTTAATCTTGGACTTCTGGCCTCCAGAACTGAGAAATAAAATCCCATTGTGTATAAGCCACCCCGTTTGTAGTATTTTGTTCTAGCAGCCCGACAGACTAGGGCACTGGGATTATACTGAATGAGGCAGTAACAGCACAATAATATAAAGTAATCTCTCTCAACACTTCTGATTCTCCGAGGCTGAGATGTGCAACTGTGGAACCTTGCGGGAAAGAGTCCTCACATTGCCTTTATGAGCTTTTGGAAACTCAGGGTTTGGTTTTTCTTCTTTTAAAGAAAATATTACAAACTGTGGTTAGTTTGTTCAGATAGGTTTAACAAGTTGGGTGTTTTCCTAAACAAATGTAATGTCTGGGAAAATGTTGACTGTAGGAACACTGTTATTGAAGTTTCCAATGACAACACTATTTATGAGAATAACCAGCCAGCCCTGGCCAGTCTTGCCATAAATGAATGCTGAGAAGGTCTATCCTCTCCTTCCCAGCCTGATGGGAGACAGAGTGTAAGTGTATGTATCCAAACACCAAAGGAGGCAGCAGAGTTCAGTGGGGAGTTTTGGTATCATATAGACCTGGGATATTTTTAACTTCTCCTAGCCTCAGTTTCTTTATCTGTAAAATGCAGGTAATAACACTTCATGGACTTGTTAGAATAAAACGATTAATAGTATGTAAAGTGTACCACACATTAAAAGTGCTCAATAAACAGTAGAAATTAATACTAGATAACTTTCTATTTCCTTGTGCCATTTGGGGAATAACGACAAGGGCAACACAAAGTTAATACTTAAGTGAACCCTTAACCAACTCCTTCCCTAGCTTTGCAACTGTGAGCCTCTTCCTGCACAACTGAGAAACTCATCCTCAGTTTTTAAAAAGTTGCCACTTCTCTGGGTCAGGCCAAGTCCTAATATTTCTCAAATCCACCCCCTCTCTCTATTCTCTACCACATCCAAGGTTTGGCCTTTATCTGGTTTTATTGAACCACTTACCTGGTCTAAAGAACAGCTTCTGAATTTTCTTTTTCCTCAAAAGCTCCCTTAAAGCTCTCTGCATACAATCCTTCATGTGCCCCATCACTTCCGGACAGAATCTCCATTCTTTCATTTGCTATATATTGTATAGCCCCACTGGCCTCTCCTACAACCACCTCCCACCACCCCTGATCTGGACTTTCTCACAGGGAGCACAGAGATAGTTTGGGATCACAGCCTATGTCTGATGCTCTCACCTCTAGGCCTTTGTCCATGCATGGTCTCACCTGAGGCACTCTTTCCATGCACTTATCTGATAGACACCTGTTCGTTACTTGAGACACAGTTAAATCATCTCCAACTCTAGGGAGTCTTTTCTGTCCCCGCCCCACCCAACCTCTGGTTCCTTCCTCCTTCTGTAGCTAGGAGTGAATGCTACTCTGGCTTCTGCTCCTTAGCAGCCCCCATGCATACACCTACATGTACTTGTGTCTCCATATTGCACTGAACTGTTTGTTCCTTTTCCCTTCTAGATTATGTCTTAGCCTATTGTAAACATCCATTTCTTCCTTCAACCATTCAAGAGGACCTCTATTAACATGTTAGATCCACCTCCCACTCCATAAACCTTGTGATCTTAAAGGCACCTAACAGAAGAGCTAAAATTTTTTAAAAAAGGAATGAAGATAAGGAGGGATGAATGGAAGGAGGAAGAAAGGAAAGGGAAAGGAAGGGAAGGGAAGGGAAGGGAAGGGAAGGGAAGGGAAGGGAAGGGAAAAAGGAAAGAGAAGAAAAGAAGGTAATCAATGCTAATTCAGCTCTCCGGTGCATCAAATTGCCTAGCTTTGTGACAGTCCCTAAAATATTTGAAAGCTGCTGTCATATTCACATTAATAATTCCATTTTCCTAACTTCAAAAATATTTTGACTTTCCCCCCAACACATTCTCTAATACTACTTCTACGCTTACCTCTTTATTTAGAAATTGCCTCACTTTCCAAGCTTTATTCTCCTAATAATAACCATTTGTCCTAGAAGAGCTAATCCTTTTTGTATTTTTTAGAAAAATGAAACTTAAGCATATCAGTAATTGGCAATAAACGGAAAGGCTGGGAGTTCAAAGGTTTAAGCCAGCATTTGGAGGGGCTCTATAACATAGGACCCTTTTAAGGAGCCTTGACAGGAATGTTAATTACTTAAGCAAAGTCACGCATGACACACACTGACACCAAGTGTCTGGTCAAACTTTAACAACGAATGTAACCTGAGGTCTCGGCTCATCTTTCTGCTAAACAGAGCTCCAGGTTCAAACAGGATTAGTGCCACAGACCTGTTCCTATTCAAAAATAAACCATTATAGAAAGCCCAGTATTTTATTCAAGTGGCTGACGGGGCCTCATGAATCCCTTCAGCTGTACAAACTAAGACATTCTCCCTTGATAGCCTTGATCATAGAGCTTCTATTGGGAAGTTTAATGTTGCAGCAATCACAGGAACGCTTTATGCTTTGATAAAGCAGGAGGATACTTCGTCATGGTGTGGCTGTGTGAAGGTCTCCCATCACCAAAAGATCCCTCCATCAGGGAAATTCTTACTTTCTCTCTGGGTCCAAGTACTGAACATTGTCACTCATTCATTCAACAAACAGTAACAAGGATTCTTCTAGACACAAGAGGCTGAGTGGTAAATTCACTGTCCTGCTTTCAAGAATCTCAGTGTCTAGTGGGGGAAGACAGGCTCAGACATTAACAATGACGACATTGTGATACACTGTGATAGCACAGCACTCAAGGGACTCTGAGCTTGGAGGGGAGGATATTAATGCTAAGGAATAGAAAAGGCTCCTCAGAGGAGTGATATTTGAACTGGGTCATTTAAAATGATGAGCAGAGGATGCTAGGGATGGGGCTGGACAAAGGTTGAGGGGATCAGGAGGACATTCCAGGCAGAAGTGTCCCACTTATTAAAAGGAAACAATGAATCAAGGAAAGGATTCAGCATGGTGAAAAGGTAAGAATTTGGGAGAGTGAGGAAGGCAATGGGAGCTGAAGTTGGAATGGCGAACTATTAAATCCTATTCCTTAGTTCATATTGATTCAACTCAGGCAAATACACTGCCTAACTGCCCAGCAAAGAGGGCACACAGAACATGTAAGTTCTGAAGGGGAGGTTGGGGAAAAGAAACTTTGAACATGTAGCCTGCTTCTGCCTATAGCCATGTGCTACACTGGAGTTCCTTATCATTCAGAGAGCAGCAGTTTATGACAAAATCCTGAGGAGGAAGGAGGCAAAGACCCAGGTGATCGGAGAGGGCAAAAGATAAACTTAAGCCACTTCACATCTCTGTTCTGAGAAGCAACTACTATTCCATCTGTGTCAACGCTTGATGAAATGAGAAATCCAAATCATGGATCAAATCATATGAGGCAGAGACTGCTAGCTGCCTACCCTGTAGCAACTCTTCCCTTATTCCTTACTAACTGAACCCCAGTGCAGCTAGGTGTGGCCATGTCACTGAGTTCTGGCCAATGAGATAGATATAAGAAAAGTGTTATGTGGGTTGTCGTGAAAACTCCTAAAAAAGCGGAGAGTTGACACATGCACCATGTGTCCTTTACCCTTCTACTTTTCCCTGCCTGGAATGTGATGTGATGGATAAAGTTTCTGCAGCCATGTTATGATCGTGAAGATGGAAACCACCTCATATGGATGTAGTAGGTAAGTAGATAGAAAGATAGATAGATAGATAGATAGATAGATAGATAGATAGATAGATAGATAATAGACAGATACAGATGGAGCAGAAAGACAGGGGGAGCCTGATGACTTCATGGAGCCATCATATGAGCCTTGGACTGCCACCTACTTCCAGACCTCTTTCATGTAAGAGAATAAAAACTGTGAAAGCTACTATATTCAGGTGATCCAAACTGATCCTAATTCTCTCTCTTTCCTTTGGGCAAAAAGAAGAAATACTGATCCTTTCTGAACATGTGCTTCTCTTACTTGGAACTCAGAATATGCACTTAAGAAAAAAATATCCACCTAGGGATTTGAACACTCCTGTGCCATTACTGCTGCTCCTTCCCCTGAAACCACAATCCCGTGTTTCTGTTGTCAAAAATGTCAAGCAAAGGATTACAAGTGTAGGAGGAATGGCCTCAGCTGGGGGACTCATAAGGAAAGAGAAGCTCTTACCTGGCATATTGTTGCTTGTGCTCTAGGTGACAAGTAAAGAAATTTACAAAGGAAGAGGGAAGAAAATGTGGGAAGAGATCATAAGTGCGTTTCAGACATACTTGCATAACCATAAATAATCTATGTCAATCAATAAGAAAATGAGTAAATAAATTGTGGTATTGCTATGCAGCACAATTCTAAACAGCTGTTTTTGAAGGGATTGGGTATTCTTCTAAGTGCTCAAAAGCCATCAAATCATACTGATCAGTGCAAAGGCAATTTACAAACACTTCATAGAAAAAAGCTAGATATGAATGAATGAATGGCTAGAAAGACTGACAAACTGACTCAGCAGTGGAGATATGCAACCAATGTGCTTTCCATTTCCTTCCCAGCAGCCATCCACTACGATACTAACCTCAGGAGATGGGAGGAGTAGGGCAGGAGGAGACTAGGAATCCCCCACCTCCTGCCTTTGCGGAAGTCTGAGAAGAAGTAAGATGCTTGTGGGCATCGTGGATCCTCATCCCCAACGCTGGGCTGAAATTCCAGAAAGGCACAGAGGGATGGAGTTGTGCAAGTTAAAGGGAAAGCAAAAGCCACTCGGAACATGCACTACACTTCCCGCTAGGAATGCTGGGAGGGCAGAAGGATCTCCATACCTACGGGCCCGTTAGTGACATGAAATTGTAACAGCACAGTAACCCTGGCATATTTAAGCTGCAGGAGGGTAGTCTGAGGCTGTCCTTGACTCTCAGGAAAATGTAGCAGGAGCTGGTGGTCATAGTAGACAGTTTGCCAGGTGTATCATAATATGGTTCACATACTTACAAAGGTAAACCTACTTTTGCCCCACCCTATATATATTCTGGGTGAGATGTCCACCGAGAGAACTACCTACAAGTTCACCAACCAGGGACTTTTTCAACAGACACCAGCCCAAGACTGGCCCAGCCGAGCCAGAAGCAGAGGACTCAGAGAAGCCAGAGGCCGGGCTTGAATCCAAGTCTATTTCCTGCCTCCATTGTTCCACACCAAAACCCTGTGGGAGGCAGCACTGAGGGAGACTAGCTAATTAATAAAAAAGGCGTTACATTTTCTTGGCACATCTCAGATGTAGTATTTTCCAACTTCATTACATTTGCATATGCTTATTTTTATTTTTTTTTAAGTTCTGGAAGAATATCCAAGAAAATGATAACCATTTTAACCTTGAAGTAATGGGACCAGGAATTAGGGGAAGAGTAGGAAGAAGACTTACTTCTTACTTTATATTCTTCAGACAGGTTTGAATTCTTCCACCACAAACTTCTATTCCTTTCTTTAAATGTTTGAAAATGAGTTTTAAAAATTATTTCTCAGTGAAGTTCATTTCACATGCTTTTACCACAATGACCAGGATGTTTATGAGCCGTTCACACAGTAAGTAAATGACAGTGATACAGGACCCCTCAGATACTCTGAATCAGTGGGAGTGAAAGGACTTGTGGTGGAATTTGGGCCACTGCCTTGGGCCCATCTCATAGTAAATAAGAGCCAATGTTTATTGAATGCATACTATGTATGAGGCACCATATTAAGCACTTTACCTGTATTAACTCAACTACACCTCAATAAACCCTATGAATTAGATTCTGGGCTCTGCGTCAAAATCTGAGAATAGTTGTTCTTGGGCCCTAGATACATCTATCCCCCAGACCTCCCAATGTTTTTATTGATTTCAGAGAGGAAAGGAGAAGGAGAGATAGAAATATCAATTATGAGAATCATTGATCAGCTGCCTTCTGCACGCCCCACACTGGGATCAAGCCCGTAACCCGGGCATGTGCCCTGACCAGGAATCGAACCATGACCTCCTGGTTCATAGGTCGATGCTCAACCACTGAGCTATGCTGGCCAGGCTATTTTCTTCTTTAGCTTCCTGAGAGCTGAGCTCTATTGCTCAGTGACTCCCTGGCCTCTTTAGGAATGAGCTCTGCATATCTGATGCTGGCAGTGATCAAACTGAGGGAACCAGCCATCCTGAGAGTGATGCAGAAGGCACTATACTATACCCAGAGACAGGGGTTCATTCTAGGCCTCATTCCAGATGCTCTCTCCATGCCTTCAGAACATCAGTGACAGTCCCTTTTCCTAAGGCCCAGTGTGTGCTAAAGCATGGAGAGGGTTTCGACATCATCTCTTCCAAGCTCCCCACCGCATATGCCCTCGCATGCCTGGTATCACCAGTATGACCACCACCAACAGGAGCCACGGTGCCCGTGGACCAGGCCAGCAGAGCACATCACAAGGTGCTGGGAATGCTGGAGCTGCCTTTCACCTCCTCTTCCCAGGTAAGTACTCAGTGAACAAATCTCTGTAGAGGTAAGTACAGGTGACGCTCACAGGCCTAGGACCCAGCTGGCCTTCAAAATCAGGTTCAGTTGCCTTTCAAGCTGAGAGGGCCCCTGAGCTCCAGTTTCCCTATTGTTGAAATTGGAATAACAATAAGAAGTGAGGCGGCTGTGAGGAAGTGTCACAACATGATGTCATGCACATAGTAGGAATGCAGACCGTAGTAAAGTAACTACAATTGCTACAGCTATTAAAAGTACAGATGTCTGACTTGTCTCAGAGCCTTGAATGCCAAGCGGGTTGTCTAAATTAGATATGGCAGGGGAAGGGGAGGTGGAGAGTGGAAGAAGGAGCGTGAGAAGAACACACAATTCCCCACTTTATTCCAGGTCGGTTAAGGATGTAAGCTATGTTAAATTTTCTTCTAGTCCTGGGGGAAAGATGGAATTTTGGCATTTTTAGTTTCCCTCCAAAAGAAGAAAAAGAAACACAAAAACAGGAAGCTGGCTGAATTTATATCTCCTATTTTGATTTACAACCCCCTTTCAGGTCATAATCACTTTTTTAAAATTAATATTTTAACTGTCTCTCCCAAGAAAAAGGAGGGATAACTTATCTGTTTTTAAAAAGAAAATAAGTCGAAAGGGCAAAGAATCTGGCCCCACTGAAATAATTCTCTTTAGAAAAGCTATAAATAAGATTTCTGATTCAAAATTAAGATAAGATTATCTGAGGGAGATGGGAGGGGGAAAAAAACTGCCAAAGAAAAAAATTTATGCCTACATTAGCAAACTCCCTAAAAGGATTAGTTCCTTTTAGTTAAGAGGATTTTTTTTCTTTAAAAGCCTCTTCCCAATTTAAAAAAAAAAAAAGTAAAATTAATATCTGTAAACCCCTTCAGACACGTGAACTTAATTTCACTTAACCTGGCTGGCCCCTGGGGTTCCACCCTTTTCCGAGGTCCTTGTGACTGCCAAACTTCTTCAGTGTGACCCACGCCCACTGCCTGCACTTCTCTAAGACTTACCCTCTTCTAGTCCAGCCTTTGCCTGCCCCCAGCCCTCACCAGTAAGAACATTCCCCAGTGAGTTACTAATCACCAATCCAATTCCCTTAGACTCTGCAGAATCTGACACAGCTATCCACCATTTCATCCCACAAACTATACCAGCCTGCTTTGCCTGCTGGTCTGTCCTCCATGTTTTTTTTCCCTTGTTTCTTTTTAAATCCACACCAGAGAACATGCTTAGAGAGAGGAAGGGAAAGAGAGAAACATCGATGTGAGAGAGAAACATCGATCAGTTGTCTTCCATACTCACCCCAACTGGGAATTGAACCAGCAACCTTTAGGTGTACAGGATGACACTCAACCAACTGAGCCACTCCACCCTGGCTGCTCTAATGTTTTTCATTAATGTCTTAGGTGCCCCCATTGCCATTACAGAGTCTTATGAAAGCCCAGCTCATTACTCCAGTCTCAACCTTTTTCTCCATGATCTCACTTACCTCAGGTCTTTATTTAATACTGCCTGTGGCAGAGACTGCTAACTGCCCCAAACACCTCTTCCTCCAAGATAATTGAATTGTAGCTAGAAATATGGCTTCCCAGAAGAAAGACTGCATTTCCCAACCTCCATTGCAACTAGGTGTGGCCATATGACTAAATTTGGCCAATAGAATGTGAGGAGTGGGTATGTCCTCCCTTGACCCTCATTTCCCCATCCCTCTAGACATAATGAAGGCAAGCTGGTAAAAGCCATCTTGGCCCATAGGAATGAGGACTACAACTTAATAAATGGGGAGCTACAAGAGACAAAACTGAAAAGCCCTGAATGGCTTATGCTCTGACTTCTTCTGGTATAAGGCATTGTTATTTGGGGTATTTGTTTTAGCAACCAAATTTATATACTGTACTGACTAGTACCCTGTCACAGTGATGATTGCACTAACCCCTTTTGCTTAGCTCAGGTCTTACTCCTGAGATTAACCTTTTATCCCCAAATCCAGAGACTATCCCCACTTAGCTACTACCTCAGAGTCAATCTAAATTGTGACTTCTTCCCCAGTTCACTTTCTTCCCAGTTACCTATTTCTTTGTTTTCTTTTTTTTTCTTCCAAATAGTTACATGTTTTCTGTGCTGAAAACCTTCATGTTGCCTTTGAATCTACCCTTTCCTTCAGGTCCAAAGTTATATTTAAGGTGTTCTTCAAAGCCTTTCAAAATTCTCCTGCTCTATACTCCCCACTCTCAAAAGGCCTTCATTGTATGTTCTGCCATAGTCATTAACCACTTCCTGCCTCCAGTGTCCCCTATCTACTGCAACCCAGTAGGAACCACCATTTATTGAGCCCCTAATAGACGCCAAGCCCTTGGTTGAGCAGAGTATACACATTATCTCTAATTACAATCACCACTTAGGCAGATATTGTTATTGTTAATTTACAGGCAAGGAAACTGAGGTTCTCAGAGACTAAATAAAACCTATCCAAGGTCACACAGCTAGGAAGTAGTAGAAATAGGGTCTGAACTCAGGAATATCCAAGTTCCATTCTGCCACTTGGTACATAGAAGCTTTCAATAAACAAATGTTGAATGAATGAGTGAACAAATGACTGAATGAATGAGTGCCTCCTTATACTCACTGTGGTCAACTTTCCTAAAACACAACTTTAATTATGTAATTTTTATTCTCCCAAGACAGAGCTAAGGGTTAAGTCCCCATGATTTTCATTGCCCCCCAATCTCTTAGTAATCCCAAATAGGAAATCATCCAAGTAAAAATATTGTGGTTGCTATGCAATGTAGCTTTAGGAGAAAACCTCAAATCTTTACCACCTCCCCACCCCTAAATCCACCCTCAAGTAAACATATAATCTAGGTAAAAACTTTTGCTTGCTAGGTCTAGGACAAATCTCTTCCCCTTTCAATCACCCCTATCTCCAACCAGAGAGCTAGCCCCAAAAAGTTCCTAGACAGAAATTTTGGAGCCACCACTGTTCTACATATGGCACCAAGAATCCATATCATAAATATCGAATTCCCTGGCTTGGCTTCAAGGATCTCCATGATACAGGTAACTCTTGCCTTTGCCACCTCACCCCCAGAACTCTCCCACATGGAACACCAACTCCAGTCAATGCTCACCTGTCTCCTGGCCCACAGACAAGTCTCCTTTTTACAGCTCCACACCTGGGCTCCTGCAGTTGCTCCTGCTTGGTCTTCTCTTTATGCTGAGCTCTGCCTATCCTAATGGGTCCTTCCAGGGCCAACCTAGAATCAGCTCCAAGACCTCAGATACCCAATGTTTTCTCTTTCCCTAGACTTCTAAAGTCCTGGTCGACCCATGACTGCCACTGCTCTTAAAATGAAATCCAAATTCCTTATCTAGGGCCGCCATAACCTGCTTTCTTCTACATCTAGGACCTTCCTCAAAAAGATCCACATGTTTTGCTTTGGGGCCTTTGTATTTGCTGTCCCACTGCCTAGAATGTTCTTTCCCCATGTGGCCCATTCTCTTACCTCCTCTGGATCTCAGTTCAAATGGAAACTTTGAGAGAGGCCTTCCTTACCCACTCCTTATAAAACAGCAACCTCTCCCCACTCCCTCCTCCCACTCTGCCTCCCCTTGGCTACTTTTCACCATTGTCATCTGACACATTATGTATTTCTTTATTTCCTGTTCCTTTCCACTAGAACGGAAACTCCATTAGGACAGGAGCTTAATCTGTCTTTTTGGCTGTCCGTATCTGTTATGCAGTGAATTAATGATGAATGAATAATGAATAGACCAATAAATGAATGAATGAATCCAACACCATACTCCACCTTGATCATTGCTCTCTCCACACCAATTTTCTTTTTTTTCTTTTGGTTCTTCCAAGTTCAACACTATTTTAGCACTTTTATATTTCATATGCCCAGGAGTAGATCTAGGTTTTATGGGGCCTGAAGCTTATATAACCAGGGGTAGGTAGGTGGGTAGGATGTGTCTTTAAGAAAAATTACAAATGCAAAATAGCTAAGGCCCCTCCTGGGGCTTTGGAAAGGCTGTGTAAGGCAGAGCAAGGAGCATCATCTTCAGTAGCTTCCTGAGAAATCCTCCTCTACATGTTCCCTTTGCCTGGGCCACTCTCTCAGTTCCTCAGAGGCACTTGCCTTGATAGCCAGGTCCCCATGCACAGCCGTTCCCTACCCCCAACCCCAGCTCAGAGAACAACTCTCCCCAGTCCCCTCCATTACCCAGTTATATTTTCTTCATGTCCCTTATCATTCACTGACAGGATCTTTCTTTTTTACATGAGCTTTCTTAATATTTCATCTTCTTGTTTATTGTCTGTCTTTCCCACAAGAATGTCAGCTCCTGAGAGACTGTCTAGTTCAACAGTGCATGGTGCCTGGAACAATGATTGCCATGTAGCTAAGCTCTAAAAAGATGTGCTGCATCTCCCACATTCTCTGAAAATCCAAATAATAGATAGGATCAGGGCAAAGAAACTTAGTAGTTAACTGTCCTCTTTCCCTTGGCTTCTCGTGACCTCTGAGAAAGTGGGACATGACCATTTTATTGCTAATGACAAAGACAACAATCACTTATTGGCTCTCACTAGGTCCCTTCTATTTCTAACTCAAAACGTTTGGCAGAATAGTCAGAGAGAACTTGTTTCTCAGAAAGGATGCGAAGTTTTTGGCTTTATTTTGCATATTATCTGTAGAGATGCTAGGACTTTCTAGTAAAGTTAATGAGGTTTATTGTTTGTCTGATGAAGGCTTTTGTTTGTTTTGTTTTTTTAAATCATCTTTCCCCATGATGAGTGATGACCTCTTCCAGCTAAGTTCATAGCTTTGACAACATTTCAGTGCCATTTTCTGCTTCGTTCAGTTTGGTTTCAGAATAGTTTAACTCCTACAGGGAATCCCTCTTTATTTCCTTTGAGAGTAGCCCACTGGTTCCCAAATCTGGCTGCCCTCAAACTCACCTGTGATGCTTGTCACTACCATACACTTGGAAGCCTGGCCCTACACCTGCTTCATCAGAATCCTTAGAGGCTGGCAGGGCATCCTGATGGGCAGCCAAGTGCAGAACTGCTAGGAGCACTCCAAGAGATAAAGATACTAAAGCAGCATCTTCAAGATCATCAAGATATTTATAAGACAAAGGTAAAAAAACTGGACAGCCTCAGGAAAAAAGAAGTATGTTTACAAATGTTGTCTAATGAAAAATGAAAACATCCACCACTATAACCACTCCAACACACACACACAATTTTTTCTTTATCTGTACAAACTAGTAGACTGAGACATTCAAAAGGGAGAAAGCTACTAAGGTCCTCAAATTTCCCAGTTATCCCTTTCGAGAAACTTAAGTATTTCTAGAAATGATGAGAAATCTTTCTGGTTGTGAGAGAACCAGACCAGTCACTGAAGGGGTAGGTCACTAAGCCCTGGGCATCAGAATTCTAGCAGAAGCTAAGAATCCAGGCACATCCTAGGGATGCAGGCTAGCCCATGGTGGAGTATGGCAGAAAGAGAATGAACAACAGCACCCTAATCAGAAAATCTGCTTTGTGAGCTTCGGCAAGCTTCTTCACCACCCCAAGTCTCGGTTTCTCCATTTATAAAATGGGCATAAATGCAGATTACCTCGCAGAATAAAATGAGTCCAGATTTGTACACTAGACACTATTCAAATGTGGCTATTCTTCTCCTCACCTATCCAAAGCTAGCCTCAAATCTTACCTCCTTGCTGGAACTTCCTGTTACCTCAGCTCAGGCCAAAACCTTCTTTTCTCTGGGGATGGAGTGGGCAACAGGCAAGCAGTTCATCAGTGAGCAGGTAAAGAACAACAGGTAACCAGTGAAAAGCACTTCATGAAACTGAATGTGGATCCAATTTCATTTATTTTGGATCTCCCCTCTTCCTGCTCCATGCTCTTGACTATTCATAATCCCTTTCTCTACTGCAGGCCTCCCTCCCCGCTTCAGTATGTGGAAAGGTTCATGCCTGTGCTGGGAATTAATGCAATCACACCACTTTCCCTGCCATTCTGCATTGTTAGTGAATGATAATCCATGACTCACACTGATCATTCATTACTCACCGAACATAACAACATAACATGTATTATCATATGATAGCAACAACTAGTCATTGTGTATGGTCACCTATGCTTCCCAATTTCATGCCTACTAGATATTAGGTCTAGTAGGAATATGGTGGTGAGCAAATCAGCCTAACGCATTACTCCCTGGAAGTATGAGATTTCCCATGATATTTTCAATATCCGCTACTCATCAGGAAAAGAAATGCTCTTCTTTCCATCGGACTTAGTGATTAAAAGCAATAACCTCCAAATCTGTGCACTTCATAATTAAAAAAATATTAGACCACAATCCTCCAGCATATGCAGATTTATTTATTTTGAACATACATACATGTAGCTCTGTACTATTGTACTATATTTTATAAAACATCTACATAAAATAGAAGTGTGTAAAGGATGAGATAAGAAATAAGTTCTAATATTTCCTTTTTTTCTTTTTGTTATCCCAGGGACTCATCAGACACCCGGTCTAGACATGGTTTTCAAGTTCCAGCTCAGCCATTTACTGCCTGTGTGACCTTGGGCCAGCTTCCCAACCATTCTGCACTTCAGTCTTCTCTCTATAACATGGAAACAACTGCAATCTTGCAGTGAGTGTATTGAGAGGTTAAAATGAGATAATTTAGGTAAAGTACTTAATTCCTGGCCTGTTATAAACACTTGGAATAATAGCAAGTATTATCAATATATTATTATCATCATTATTTACAAGTGGTATCTATTCACGGCATAATTTTGGAAAACAGTGTGTCTCCTAACACAAAACTCTAAAGGGTGGTGATATGCTTCTTAGCTATTGGTGTTGGGTAGCATGAGGGCCAAGGTTCAAGTCCCAACTGGGGATCATATTCTCCATTGAGTCACATGAAAATAGGACATTATGGTATATAGCATTTTTGTTCCCATTGCAAATCTTGTTTTGACCCCCAGGAAGGTTTTCTGGCTGATACCAGTTCACGCAGGTCTCAGCTGTCACCTCCCACCTGCTGCCCCATCTCCTTCACAGGCAGCCACGTTGGTCCACGGGGAGCCTGCTGTGGAGCTAGCTGGTACATGCATTACCACTTATTAAAGGATATGGAAAAGTGCTCAGGCCCCAATGCAAACCCAAGAGTAGCTTTCAAATTTCCCTGTTTGGATGGGAATGCTTTAAAACTGAAGTATGTTTTCCTTGGCAGAGGTACCCCCCATTAGATGCAATTTCTTCCTGACATTTCAGGAATTGTTTTATGTCTGTGTTCTCTGTAAGGACTGTCCACGGAGGTCGGAACGGAAATTACAGTTCTAAGAATGCTCACATTAGCATACAGGGCAAGGCACAAGCCCCAAGCTAAATATCTCCATCCTGGCCAGCCTGCCAGGACGATGATTAACAAGTTGGGCTGCCACACAGGGGACTGTACTGGGAGTGCTCCCGGGACTGCTGCTCCCTCTGCCAATATGGGCAACGTGTGTTTAGTCTATCAGAGTATTTATTCAGGACGCCTATCACTCTGGAACCCAGACAGCCGTCTGAGAGAAGACTGCCTGCATCCCCTGCGGGGCACGGGTAGGGCAAGGTGGATCTATTTTTTCACAAGATTCCTTTCCCAGCCCAACTCAGCCCTCACTGCCAGGAAAGATTTGGTAGGTTGGTCAATGGTAGCCTCAGACAGCTTGACCCCCAAAAATAAGGCTTCAACAGAGTGGCAGATCTTTGGGAACCAGGCATATGGTGGAATCCACCACCTCAACCCTTGCCAAGCTCATGCCTGGCATTAGGGCAGCCCTCCTACCAGCCCTTCTGTCTTGGGTCAAATATGCCTTTCAGAAGCCACGTCTGCCTGTCCCAGGTATTCAGAGGCCTGATCTGGAAGAAAGAAAGGGGCCATGACTTAGGCTCTACAGACTTGGGTTTGAATTCTACCCTCTGACACTTACTGGCCATATAAGTCACCTCTCCCCTCTAAGCCTGTTATCCCCTCTATACAGTGGTAATGATCTCTCTTCAAAGGTTGCTTTAGAGATTAAGTGAGAACAATGAAAGTCAATATGCTCAATTATTATTTGAAGTGTGAATACATTTGATTTGGTGCCACTGTCAAACAAAGTTAGAGGCAATAGAGCACAAATTAAGCAGACCAAAAAATGGTTAAACACATGTGGGGGGAGGGAGGAAACTGGGAGGAAATTTTAGAAACAGTTATACCGGGGAGATGTTCTCTTCCTATTCAAATCTCCCCCACACCTTCTAGCTTCCATGGCAATTCAGTAGAGAGAAGGAACCAACAGACATTTGATGAGGTTGCGTATTAAATAACATGTCCTGGGAGAGAAAACCATGAGCCTTGGGCGCCTGCCCACAGCCACACACCAGCAAATAGAAGTAATAGCGAGCCAGGGCTAAAGACATGATAGCATTGGCAATGGCCAAACTTAATGAGCACACAGGGAGAAGCTGAGAATTCGGTGTAGCTGAAGCAAACCTACTTAGAGCAGCACAATACACAGAGGAGCAGAAGCAGCCTGGGAAGAAGAGGATCTGGGCAGAACAAGAGGGAAATGACTTTGTTCACCACATTTAACCTAAGGTGCCGCCCCCCCTTCCCCCTCCCGGTTCTCTAGAGAAGAAAGACCAAAATTATCATCAGCACCATGTTGTAGCTACAGCCATCTATTAAATATAATTTCTTGTATTTATGCTAAGGAACCTCTTTAGGAAACTATGTATAATTCAATTGAAAATGTCAGTTGACTTTTTTTCATAAATTCTGTATGATGTATAAAACATAATGTATCATTATAAGGTCTACCACTTCAGGGATTAGAATGTGGAAGCGGAAGAGAGGCTCCAAGTCACCCAGTTAAGGGCCAAATAACATTTAGAACCAGGACCGCCCTGGTGGGTATGTTTGATGCAGCAAGTAAAAGTGTAGGGGGGAGTGTGGGCAAGAAGTGGGTCTGAGCACCAGTAGATTCAATCTGGAACTAGAGGGAATGAACATCATAGAGTGGGTGAGCCTGCTTCCTTGAAATATGCCATCTCTGTATCTCTGGTTTCCAAACATCAAGTCAGCACTTCTTAGCAGATCATTAAATCAATTCTGTGGCTCTCCACCAGCATAAAAAGAAAAATGCAATAGAGTTACTCCAAACTGCAACCAAATAGGAAAAAATATTAGACTGAATCACACATAGAAAGGGAAAGCATTGTTCTATGAAAGTTATGTTTACAGTCGTCCGCCTTATCGTAAGACAGTTTCACTTCCCATGGTTTCAGTTACCAGTGGCAACCGAGGTCTGAAAATATTAAATTTCTCCAACCATTGACATAGTCGTAGCTTGGTGACCCAGGATCACCCATAGCAGAGGATCCTCCTTCTGAAATACTGACAGTAGCCTCACACTATAACTACATCATTCACCTCACTTCCTCTCTTCATGTAGGTATTCATATCATCTCACACCATCACAGAAGAGTGAGTACAATACAATAAGATATTTTGAGAGAGATAGATCAATTGCAAAATTTTATTACAGTATATTGTTATAATTGTTCTAGTTTATTATTATTGTTATTACTTCTTACTGTGCCTAAATTATACATTAAACTTTATCATAGACATGTATATATAGGAAAAAACAGTAAATATCTGTAGTTTCAGGCATCTACTGAGGGTCTTGGAATACATCCCCCATGAATAAGTGGGGACTGCTGTCTATACAACTGAGTATGTTTATGTGTTACTGAGTGTATGTACCAGGATATAATTTTTTCTTTAGGTTACAGTAAAAAAAAAAATTGAAATCCACTGTCTTATAGGCTCTTATCAGGTCTCCATGTGACACCATTTGAAAACTGCATGGCACCATACTAATGTGGATGGCTTTAATCTTTCTTTATGAATTACATTCTTAGGCCTTCCAATGTATGATCGTCTTGATTTTCAATGTGTTTCAATCCTGATTGCACAAAGAATCTCCTGAGATATAAAAGTTACTAATGCCCAGCATCCATGGATTCTGATCTAATCGGTCTGGGAGGGGGCCTCGCAAATGGTATTTTTTACAACCTCCCCAGGTTATTTCTAATGTTCGACTGAGGTTGAGAGCCACTGGATTAGGTCATTTTATCCTTACAACATCCCTGAGGGAAAAGCAAAGAAGAGACGATTATCCCTACTTTATAGACAAGAGAAATTCAGGTCCAATGCAATTAGGAGATTTAGCCAAGGCTGTGTCCATATGTCAGTGTCAGAGCTGGGTGAGAAGCCAAGTCTCCTGACTCCAGTTCCAGAGGACCCTCCTCCCAGCATCCCACACTCAATGCTTTATCCAATGAGAAGACAGACAAAAAAACAGAATCTCAGAATTTCTTTGCACAATCATTCTCTCATTCTCGGAAATGCGTCAAGAAGTACAAGCCCCTCCTTACTGGGATAACAAAATGGGCCACTTAAGTAAATCAAGCCATTTGATGGAGGCCAAGAGAGCTATTGATACCAGTTTGCCTGTCTCCAAGGAACAAAATACTGAAAGGCAAGGGCTTAAAATGAATGAAAATGTATCCAATGCACAATCAAATGAAAATGTTGTGGGCCCATGGCCAGGGATTATCTGCCAATTGGATCTCTTTCAGCGCCCTAAATTTAACCAGCTGGGAGTCTTTTTTTCTCCCTCCCTTTTTTTGTAAGTATCATCTTTTTCAACCTTCTGAAAGGAAGAGATTTTCTTTTAATGGGAAATCTGTATTTCGACATTAAGATGGAACATAACGTGCTTGGTTTAGCCAATCTCCTGGGAAATAGGTTCTTTGTGTATTAAATGCTTGGCATGAAAGACTCACATTCCAGCAAGTTTATTTCAGGCATGATAGACTGGAAACATAGATCTGTGGAACTTAATGTATAATCTCAACCCCATTCCCAGCATATTAATGATACTTTACAATTGTAGATCACTCATTGCTTTTACAAATCAGAATAATCTGTAAATGTCCAACCTGTTCCAAAATGCAATGAATAAGTGGAGGTAAGCCTGGTGTGTGTGTGTGTGTGTGTGTGTGTGTGTGTGTGTGTGTGTATGTGTGTGTGTGTGGTGTCTGTGCGGGAAGAGAGAGCGCAAGAGATTGGAAGACTCAACTCAGGCATTTACAGTGGCTATGGCTGAGTAGGATTATGAATATTCTTTATTTCCTTTTTATTTGTATTATCATAGCTTTTCTGTAACAAATGCTTGAGCACTTTGCAATCTTAAAATTATTTTAATTGAAAAATAATCATCATAAATCACAAGTGAAAAGTAGAATGACTCTACCTGTAATCAAATGACAAGGTCAAGGTTCCCTGCAAATGTGACCAGGTCAGCTCAAGGCCATTAACCACAGGATCCCAACTGCAGCCTGAAGAGGCACAGCTCTCATCTGGGTGTCTGCACTGCCAATGCTGGCAAATTACTCAAATGAAAGGTTTTTCCTTCCTGCCCAGGATAGAAATTGGGGGGCCTGGGTGGTAAGGGGTTCAAAGAGGTACTTAGAGATCATACTGGAGAGGGGTGGGGAGGCCGGTTCCTCTGTGCACCTTTTAAAGACCAAGGTGACTATGGACCCCGGGGTCCTTCCCTGAGCCCCATCCTTGCAAAGACCATCTACTTAACCTGGGAGGGGCCAATTGGGGTTGGGTGTCGGTGCCCTGACCCAGGTTCGGGCCTCCACTGAGCTCCTGCCCTAAGGGTGTTACAGAGGAGCAACCATCCTAAGAGTTAGACTCACAAGAATGTTTAGAAAGGGAAAAATCCTGTGGCAGCATCATCTACACTAATAAAAGAGAAACATGGTAATTAGCGTACGACTGCTACCCTTCCCATTGGCTAATCAGCATATCCTTATGCAAATCAACTGACAACTAAGATGGCGGTTAACCGCCAACAAAGATGGCGGCTAATTTGCATACGGGAGGCGAAAGGGGAAGGACTGAAGAATGGTGATCAGCAACCCAGGCGGCAGGCAAGAGCTAGGGGGTGGGCAAAGGCCGCCTTCCCCCACCCCCCAGCCGGTGATCGCTATTGGAAAACCGGGCGGCAACCCCGGACCCCACTGGGGCCGGGGTTGCCGGCTGGCCTGCGTGGAGTGATGCCATGGTGATCAGAGGGTGGGAGGGCCCGGGCGCACACCCGACTGTGTGGTCTGAGTTTGCTGCTGCCTATAAACTGAGAAAAAGTTGTAAAATGAAGTACTAATCTCTAGGGTTTAGGTCAGACCAAGGAGTAGTGCCAGTCAGCCAGAAGCTGGCTCATGGCTGGCCAGTGCGGAGGTGGTGGCAGGAGCCTCTCCCACCTCCATGGCAGCACTAAGAATGTCTAACTAACAGTTAAGGCCCGATCCCTTGGTGGCCTAAGCCTTTAGTCGGACAGCCCCCGAGGGCTCCCTGGCTACCAGAAGGATGTCTGACTGCAAACTTAAGCCTGATCCCCCAGGGAGTGGGCCTAAGTCAACAGGTGGACATCCCCCAAGGGGTCCTGGACTGCAAATGGGCACAGGCCGGGCTGAGGGACGCAACCCCCCCCCCCCCCTACCGAGTGCACAAATTTTGTGCACCGGGCCTCTAGTCCTATATAATAAAGAGCTAATATGCTAATTAGACCGGACAGGGGAACGACCTTCTGGAACAACCAGTGGGCGGGGCGACAGGGGCTGCAAGGCAGCCCCTTGCCAAGCCCTGGCCCTCCAAGGAGAAGGTGCCTTTTCTTCATAGGAAGATGCTGTCAGTTGACCAAGCCTTGCGCCTGCAGAGTGACATGCAGCCAGGGGAAGTAGGGCACCTTTTCTAAATTTCAGAGAAGTGTGATATGGGGCTAGCAGTGGCCCTGCTCCCAAGGCCATGCACCATGCTGGCAAGAAAGATGCAAAGATGAAAACAGCATGACTCTTTGCCCTCAAGAAAATGTAAGCAAAAGAGAAGGAATGCCTGTTTAAAAGCAACATTAATGCTGTTTACGGGGAAATGTTCAGAAAGAAAATAAGAAGAAAAAGGCAAAGGAGGAGAGTGAGAATTGGAACTACTTATTGCACACCTCCCCTATCTAAGATAGTTTTTTAAAATTTATCTTTATTCTTGAAAGTATTATAGATGTCGCCCTTTTCCCCCCATTGACCCTTGACCCCTCCACCCTACTCTCCCCCCACTCCCAGACCTTCACTTCTAAGATTGTTCTTATTAAACATGGAAACTGAGGCTCAAAGAACCTAATTATAGATTCTGCCAGGTCCATCTATGTCCAGAGCCCTTGAACTTTCTAAAATACTGTTCCCCACATTTGGCAGGTCTGTGCTGGGCTGTGGCAGGAGGGTTTGCTGGGCACAGGAGACGCAGATTTCAGAAGCAGTAGAGGGTTCTGGTTGAGGACATGAACTGAGAGTACTGCCTGGGTTCAAATCCTAGGACCATTGCTAACCCATATCACACTTGTGACGTTTAGAAAAAGGCACTCCCTTTGTCCAGCTGCATCTGGGTTCGAATCCCAGCTGTCTCTTCTTCTTGCCTCAGCTTCCTCCTCTGTGAAATGAAGATAACAGTACCTACCTAATAGGGCTAAGGTAGGAATTAAATGAAATAATACATGTAAAGTAATCAGAATGGTGCCAGGTACACAGAAAGCACTCTACAAGCTGTAGAGTCCCGTGCAGGTGTTGACATTATTATTATTATTACTATCAGTGGTGGTGCAGTAGTGGTATCATTATCTCACAGGTTAGTAAGGGAGAGGGTATGTTATAAACACAAGTAACTGGTACATAAAGTAAAAGGGGCCAAAGCCTCATAATGAATCCAAAGCTCTGGAAGTGAGGAAACGTTTAGATTGAAATGTTCCTCAATATGTCCATAGCTCTCTAGTTAGAAAGCCTTTCACACACACAACCTTAAAGCAAAAGGAACTTCCCCCGTGTGAAGGCAAGGAAACTCAGGTGTAGAGATGCTAAATGACTTGTCCAAACTAAGACAGCTAAGCAGTGGCAGATTGCTGGGTTCCATTTATTGGCTGTGTCACAATAATTTTCAAAAAATTTTACCTTGAAATTGTTTCAAATCTACTGAATAGTTTCGAGAATAATCTAGAGAATTCCCACATACTCCTTTTTTACCTGATTTGCCAATTTTCAACATTTTACCCCAGCCAGCTATATCATTATGTGTGTACTTATTTCTTTCTGAACTATTAAAGAGTATTTACAAATATCATGCCCCGTCACCCCTTAATATTTCATATGTATTTTTTGAGAATAACCTGCAATTTAGAAGAGGAGTAAGTTCTGGCGATGTAATGAAAAGCATAGTGATTATGGTCAACAATACTGTATTAGAAACTTCAAAGATGCTGAGAGCTTACATCTTAAATGTTCTCACCATAGGGGGGGAAAAAGATAAATATGTGACATGATAGAGGTGTTAGCTAACACTATGCTGCAATATATGCATATCTATATACATTTATAGATACATTTATATATTGTATAACACCTTGCATACCTTAAACTTACACAATGTCCTATATCAATTGAAAAATAAAGATATTCCAAAATAAATGATCAAACTCTGGAAATCTAATATTGATATACTGTATACTGTCATGTAACCCAGAGGCCACATTCCAATTTGTCCGTTGTCTCAATAATGTCCTTCATAGCATTTTTTGCCCCCGCTGGCACAAAACCCAGTCCTCAGCCTCTGTCTTTCACAACATTGGCCTGTGAAGAAAACAGGCCAGTTATTTTATAGAGCGTTCCTTGCTTGGGCTTGTCCGCTGTTTCCTTGTGCTTTGATTCAGGTTATGCGCTCCTGGCTGCAATACTACGGAAGTGCTGCTGTGCCTTCTCAGTGTAAGCACACACCTGGGTCTGGACATGATGCCTCATGAAATCTGCCTACTGCTCACTGGTGACATCAGTCTGATCATCTGGCCAAGATGTTGTCCATTTTCTCCACAGTATATACAGGGGCCCCCCCAAAATGTGCACACGCTGTCACAGCTGGTAGATAAAATTTTGAAAATGAAATGTATTTTAATAAACACTGCCTTTATAATTATTCAAAGTGTGTATACACATATTTTGGGACATCCTATATATAGTTACTATTTGCCCACTAATATGTGGGGAGACACTTTAAGACTGTACAAATATCCTGTTCCTTACCAAACTTCCCCCACCCAACCAGATTTAACATCCATTGATGATTCTTGCCCAAACAATTCTAGGGTTGCAAAATGGTGACTTTCCGAATCCACCATTTCCTCCACATTTATCAGTTGGCATTACTTTGCAAAGAAGAGCCCTTTCTTTTGCCTCACATGCCAACCTATCTACCTATTACAAAACAGACTTATAAATTCCCATTATTCAATGGGTTATAATCCATTACTGTCCTTATGTATTTGATCACTCAAATTGTTCTAGATTTGGCCAGCCAAAGCCCCTTCAAGCTGGTTCTTATACCTTCTTGATATCATTGATCATGTCTGTTACTTTCTGGCAAAACAATATGTTCTTGGCTTAATTTGTACCTTCCCTGTCCCTGCTATGGAATCAGCCTTGTTTCTCGAGTGCCCCTGGGTCTTCGTAGTGCAGGATGGTATAACCTGACACTTCTGTTCTGAGTGTGGCATGTAGTCATTGAGTGAATGACTACATGAATGAAAATCTGCCTTCTGTGGAGCTCATGAATCACTGCAGAGCCACAAAATCATCAACCGACTCTTCCTGAAAGATGGATATATCACAACAGAGCCTTTATCCTGCCCCTGTCTGCAGGACACTCAAGTCCAAATCCTAATCTCTTCCCTTCCCTCTCACGTTTCACCTTTCACAACAAAATGGGTGCAGAAACCCATGGGATTGTCTTGGTAATTCAGAAAGCACTGGGGGAAGTGAATCTCTCTCTACCTCAGGGACTCCTGCAGGTCTTTACTGGTGAAAGGTGTAGGAAAAGCAAGCTGAATCCACCAACACAAAACATATAGGAAAAGGAATGGGAAATGGAGCCAAGAGTTAAAACTAGATCCTCCAAGGACACTATTTTTAATCTTTTCAGCTCTCCTCCCTCCCAAATATCCTCAGCCCTATTTTTGCATATGCAGCTCACAGAGGTATAAATGTTCCCTGTTCCAGATCACACACTCAGGGCCTCAAGTAAAGTCACTGAGGGGTGGTGCCAGGGTCTCTGAGAGCACCAAGCCAGGTATATGTCCTGGGGGATATCATGGAAGGCATCCCTGAGGAGGTAAAATCCTGGCTGAGCCTGGGAGGAGAAGAGGGAGTTAAGATTTGGGAGAAGAGATGAGTAGAAGTTGCTGGTAGTTAGTATTTAAGCAGAAGAGCATTGCAGCAGACCAGTTGTCAGCCATTTGGATGTTAGGGCAACCCTATGTCCGTCTAAATGGGCTCCAAGGTAAAGGAGCTACCTAATCACCAGAAGAAGCAACCAGTCAAGATTCATAGACTTAACAGGTTCCTCCCTTGTAACCTGTGTCATATAAACCTTAAAAAGTCGCCATGAGGATACTAACTTCTTCCTCTGTCATATTTCTTGCCTCTGGCTCAGGTAGCCCCAACTTTCCAAGAGCACCTAGGACTCTGATTTACAACTGCACTGCCAATGTGGCTTCTCCCTTTCCCTGTTCAGGATGAGGATTACTCGCTTCTCCGAGCCAGCCACGCCCAGGATGGCTACCTGAAGCAGCTTGCAATAGAAGGCGAGAAGTGGTCACTACACGTGTGTAAATGATTTTTTAAAATCTTAGCTCACATCTGCAGAAGTTAGGACAGTGCCTGGGCTCTCAAGTTAGCACTTCGAGATTATGTAATAAACGGGATGCTGAATGTGGAAGGGTCCACCTAGAACAGTGTTGGCACCTGGCAGCACATTCCCAGAGTGAAAGAAGGGCAAATCCACAAGCCTGCCACAGTTCTGCATTAGCTTCAAGTCCCAATCCAAAACAGGAGGTCAGAACAGGTCTGGGATGGCAACAAAGGGATGGCCAAGGACCACTGAAAATGCCATCCCGTTACTATTTCTTCTCATTGAAAAATGCAAAGCGTTGTGCTAAATAAGCCTCAGTGGCCAAGAGATGGAAAGATGGACAAGACATAATCCTCACCCTCCAGGTGCCAGTGAAGGAAGCAGAAAATTAGTAACATATTCACCCATTTCCTTGGCAAATCATGAGGCATCTCCTAATTGAGAGATCACATCATTTGCTGTTAGCTCTAAAAATTATCCACCAAAAGGTTCAAACAGGGAACACACTGGGCATGTAATAAAAACTTAAAAACTGGGTCACTGCCCTGGTGGAGCGTCAACCCAGGAACCAAGACGTCACTGGTTCAATTCCCTGTCAGGGCACATGCCCAGGCTGTGGGCTCAAACCCCAGTGGGGGACAAGCAGGAAGCAGCCAATCAATGTTTCTTTGTCATCAATGTTTCTATCTCTCTCTCTCTCTCCCATTCTCTCTCTCTCTAAAATCAATAAAAAAATATTTTTTAAAAACTGGGCCATTGATGAGATTAAGTTGTCTAATGGCTGATTGCCTTGTTTATTCAAAAATGGCCCTGTGCTTGGTAATAGGGATAGAAAAGGGCTTAAGTCAGATACAACCCCTGCCCTCACAGAGTATACTTTCACCACCATACATCTGCTCGGTACTTTACGAATGTTCAGAGAACTTCATTGGATCCTGGTAGCAACCTTACTAAGGAGCTAAAGTAGGTGCTTATCAGCCTCTGAGGCTCAGAAGGATTCCAGTACTTGGCCCAGACCTCCAGCTGGAATTGGCATTGGCAGGATGTTACTCCAAGGCCAGTCTCAGGTCACTCTATTCCATTGTGTGGGACTTGAATGCACACTAGTGGACAAAAAAGAAAAGAAACGAATCTAAATACTGGCAAGTACAATTTTTTTCTTCCTAATTAATTTCTACTTCTCCAGCAACCATTCATGTGTAGAAAATTAATTCATGACTTCCTCGTGTGGTCTAGAGAATGCTAACCTTCCAGCATTTAAGGTAAGGGTACTTAAAAAAGTAGCCATCATTCCCCAAAGCATGTACTGTATTGCTAAATACAATAACAATTGCTCTTTGAGGGTTGGAGGTGGGCAGAATTCAGAAGGCAGTTGAATCTGAGGTGTCTGCTTTTTCCACTTTAGATTAGAGAACCCTCTTTCTTTCTTAGCTTTGATGAGCCAAGGCAGGAAACTCACAGATTATAAATGCTTTGTGATAATGTCTTTGGAACCAATTGATTTTTACACTTATTTTTAGACAATACTAGATCAGCTGAAAAACATGGGTAGAGTTTTCCATAGCAACTCATGGCACAAAAGACATCCAATCTGAAGGCTGAAGGCATTAATCTTTCTCTGCGCTGGTCACTTGCCTTTCTTTGGGTTGTCATTTTTGATCAGCAGGTAACGCCACTGGAATTCCAGTTAGTACTTAAATGGACTTTCCTAGTTTATACCTGGCTGATCTCCCTTTCACCCCCTCAGAAAGGCCAGCAACATCCAACTGGGGTTTGTTACCAAAGTCTTCATAATTTACAGGACTTTTTTTTTCTTTTACATTTGAAACCTCAGCTACCTCATAAATAACTCCTTTTATCACAAGTGCGGATGTTCCTGTAACGCTACCTGCAACATCTCAAACGTTTCAAAAGTTATCTCATGTGCTAGACAGAAACTGCTTTTGACCTCTGGGTTAGCCAAAGTGAACCAACAAATCTGACTGTTTTAAAGGCTCCCTCCTGCTCCAGCTGCTATTTCGAGCTGTAAATTCCTGCCACTCAGGGCAATTACAAGACAGGGTAACAGGGCCTTTTCTGACACTGTACAGTTTGTGATTAAATAAGGTCTTGGCTTCCTTTCCCAGTAATCAAGCCTGTGGACATTATATATAATCCTGAGATGAGGCCTTCTCGGTAACCTAACCATAGAATGAGAAAGGCACGTGGTAATGATGAGAGTGTTTTGACCATGTTGAGGGTTTCAGTTAGAGAAACTTGATTTTCTCTAGTTCTGTACACCTAGGCCTCATCTGTGTTATCTTCTACAGTCAACATGACCACGTCCCTGTGTCCCCCAGTGTGCCACGACATCCCATCAGCTGTGCCTTCACTCCCCTTCCTCACCAGTGGAAACCCCTGCTCACTCTCCTTCCAGTCCCAGCTCAGGGGGAACCTCCTCTGTGAGACCGAGCCCAACATCCCAGTCACAGGTAAGCCTCTCTCATCTGTGTCCCCTAAGCATCTTGAACACTCTGCTAAAACACACACCATACTGTATTCTGGTGGTTTCTTTACACATCTGCTCTAACCTCTTCCCAGTGTAGCATTCTAGTTCCAAACACAGTCTTGGAAAAGGCAGAATCCAATCTGATCTACTTGTTCTTTTTGGAGTCCGAGGCAAGTTGCTTACGGTCAGGGAACTTTCCTTACCATATCTATTGAATGAATCAGAAAATACCTACTTCAGGCAGGCATTTGCTGTTATGAGATGATTAAATGAGGAAAGAGGCAGAAAGTGACGGTCACAGATGCTGCGTAAATGCCAGTTGTTGCTGCTGCTGCTCCTTCTCCATCATAATCATCAACATTATTAAGTTCTAAGCCCCATCAGGAACTATGTCATGTATTAATTACTGGACTTTCACCTCCTAGAACCCTGAGAATATAGGTACTCAAGTTTGTATGCTGGATCTTTTTGTTTGTTTGTTAATCTTCACCTGAGGATATTTTTTTCCGTTGATTTTTAGAGAAATCAGGAGGGGAGGGGAGGGGAAAGAGAGAAAGAGAGAGAGAGAGAGAGAGAGAGAGAGAGAGAGAGAGAGAGAGGGAGAGAGAGAGAAAGAAATATTGATGTGAGAGGGACACATCAACTGGTTGCCTCCTGCACGTGCCCTGATTGGGGCCAGGGATTGAACCTGCAACCCAGGTACGTGCCCTTGACCGGGAATCAAACCCAAGACCCTTTAGTATGCAGGCTGATGCCCTACCACTGAGCTACACTGCCCAGGGCTTGCGTCCTGGATCTTGAAGACAAATGTGGGTGTATTAGTAGTCAGCAGGGCCTGGATATCAGAACTAGCAGGATTGGACCTACCCATCTGAGGCGGGCAAATGATCCCCTGGGCTGTAAAGCTAAGCTATAAGCATGAAGTTCCCTCCATTTGGTTTCCCTAACTGAAGGCTGACCATCAATTCTTGTGTCAAGGAATATGGACAATAGTTTTTGTTCCTTTGGAGCAGCGTTTCTCAATCTGTGGGTCACGACCCCTTTGGGGGTCGAATGACCCTTTCACAGGGGTCGCCTAAATACATCCTGCATATCAGATATTTACATTATGATTCATAACAGTAGCAAAATTACAGTTATGAAGTAGCAACGAAAATAATTTTATGGTTGGGGGTCACCATAACATGAGGAACTATATTAAAGGGTCTTGGCATTAGGAAGGTTGAGAACCACTGCTTTGGAGGGTAGCGGGTGGATTTCTGAATCACATTTTACATTTTAACAATAACAACAAAATAAAAAAAAACTTGAAAACATTTGGTTTATAAAAATTTTCCCAAATCACACAGAGCTGGAGAGGGATGGCAGATGGGTAAATTCTTGCCAAGTCAAAATGTAAAAGAATCATGACAAATGGTGTCTTGGCTCCCTTGTTTTTCCTTTGAAAAAGTAATTTACAATGTGGGATGGGTTAACTCCCCTTTACATCTAAGTCCTCAGGAAATCCATGGCAGGCTCTGTCTGTCTGAAAGGCCAATTTGACCCCGTGGGCCTGACTCTCACTGGACTTTCTCAGCCCTAGACATTAGACACAGGCTGTCCGTCACTCAAGACCCTGACATCGCAAAAGCAAAAATTTTAAAATAAACTTTATAAAAAAGGAAACCCTGCCAAAGCCAACCCAAATGTTTTCTTTCTGTGAAACTTAAATATGTGTTAAATTGGATTCTGCCCAGCCATGCTTCTAAATCTAAGTCACAGGGTAAGAATTCTGTAAACAGCTTTATCTGTCAACATCACCCCACAAGATCCATTCAGGAAATAAGTAAAGTTCAGGGTAGAATGTGGCCTTCTGGTCAAAGGTAACACCTAACCTTGGTTTATATGCTGACTAGAGCTAGATACCATGTTAAAAACTGTTCGGGCCTGGTATGGCTTAGACTCCACGCAATAAGGCCAGGAGGTTGGTATCACCGGCATCATGCCCATTGTACAGAGGAGGTCACACTGAGTGGCAGGGCTGGATTCAAATCAAGAGGGTGCAGCTTAGAGCCAGGATCCTCATTGCAAAGCTCCAGGGTCCCTTGCTCCATAGGAGCCACCTGGTTCCATACCAGCATATGGTCACCTGTGGGCTCTTGAACTTGTCCTTATCATTAAATCCCTTAAGTTTACCATCACTGCCTCTTGCTGTCCTGAGCCCAAACTAAATCCTGCACCTAACAATGAGCAGCTAAATGGAGGCCGAAGCTGAGACAAAGCCCAGCTCCCAAGCACTGGGGCTCCAAGCACTGGGGCTCCTCACTGTGCCTCTCTCTCTCCATTTCCTCAATCAACGCAGCCCATCGTAGGGAAGCCGTACATCATCCAGATACGAAGATGAGGAACTCGCTCTGTGTCATCTATGTCTAGTTCAGGCAGATGGCACGTCCCACCTGAGACAGGTAGGCTGGATACCCTTATGTGCATGGCGGGTGGGAACACACTATTTGGAATCAGCTCTGGATACAGATTTCAACCCTACTGCTTAGGTTGGTGACCTTGGCTTTCATAATGAACCTCTCAGAGCCCTAACTTCCTCACTTAAAAATAGACATGAAAACATGTTTTTTAAGATTATTATAATTAAATAACATGTTAAGCACCCGATGGCAGCTGGTTGTCCAATAAAGGCTAATATCTTTGACCTTTAAAAGGCAGGATCTTTTAACCCTTCTGTGATCTAGCTGAAAAACCCGAAAGAGAGCAAAGCAACCTCATTCATTCATTCAAATCTTCACTAAGCAACTACTATATGTCAGACCTTTAAATGAGGGTTTGAAACCCACCCTGGGCTATCAAGGTTCATTTCTGGGAATGTAAAGGAACACTGATTACACTCCTGCCTAGTGCCAGGCACTTAGAGACTCTCATTGATCCTCACAACCAGTTGAGACCAATATTATTAACCTTGTTTTATATATAAAGAAATGAGACTCGCTCTGAAAGGCCCCACTACGATGACCCCCTTCTCAGGATTCTTGATCATTTCTACCTTCTCATCCTTCCACGGTGTTTAATTTAGGAAAAATTAAAGGGAGAATCAGTTCTTGTAACTTTCAACACAAGTCAATTAAGTCCGGCACAATCCCTGGCCTCAACTTCAGGTCTTGCCACTGGGCAGGGAAAGGGCATCTTTGGGACTGCTGGCAATTATAGCAGAGATGCAGAGATTAAGGGCTTCAGGGCAGGTGGGCAAGAAAGCTCAGAACTGTCAGGGCCCACTCCACCAGCTCTTTCCAGCCGCATACTGCCCTTCCCCCACCCAGGTCTAGACTTCAATTTTTAGGTAAAAATCAGTGGGATGACTGCCAGGCTTCCCCAAGGCAGCTGAGAAATGCCCATGCACGGCCCCTCTTCCACAGCAAGAGCCACAGAGTCTGCTGGACACAGGTTCAAATCCTGCCTGACCTCAAAGCCCACCTCCCTCCACTATTCTATGCAACCTCTGAGCAAGGCTGTAATATTTTCTGTGACTTACTTTAAAGATCTGCAGTGCTGATAGTGAGATGTACACAAACATTTTTAAATTACATTGAATCTACCTCTGAGAGATGGATCATAACATTTACATAGGCTGAACAGAGATCGATATTCTAAGGGGAGTGGTTGTTTATTAACATCTTAGCTACCCTCATTAGGAATCCATACTGAAGGGTGGTTAGACTATGCAACTATAAGCACTTCAAATACTGTTGTCTAAACCTGCACAGGAATTAATGAACATTAATCTATATATATCAAAGCCTAAGTGACTGGACCGTTTGACCAGTAGCTATGACATGCACTGACCACCAGGGGGTAGATGCTCAACGCACAGGGATGAAAACATGGAACAGACTGATGAATCTTAGAGGAAAGTGGGGAGGAGGGCGGGAAGAGATTAACCAAAGGATCTTATATGCATACTAGAGGCCCGGTGCACAGATTCGTGCACCAGGCCAATTTCGGCCTGATCCCTGCAGTCTAGGCCGAGGGACCCCACCAGTGCACGAATCCATGCACCAGGCCTCTAGTTTATTAATAAGGGGCATTGGAAAGAATGTACATTGGTAAAATGAGCAACATCAAGAGATAGTATTGGCTTACAGCACGGTGAGCAGCTCTACTGTAGCATGAAGGACTTGGGGATGGTACTGAGGTCCAGAATTCCATTAGGCCCTGTTCCCCAACACAAAGAGTCTATCATCCAATGGAGCTGAAATTACGGCCAACTGGGACATTAGAATATTATTATACTGTCTCAGCCCCAACTTTTTATGCAAGGATGATCAGTGGGCCTCCAGGAGAGAGAGAAGGGATTTCGTAGAGCCTAAAGGAAAGAGATTTATGATTATTTTTATGCTTGCTAACTAATAAATGCTTATACTTGTGAAAATTTTAGCCTGTGACTTGTTTTCATTGTACCTTAGTTCGCTGGGGAAGAGACACAGTTCCCAAACCAACCAAAATGAACCAAATCCTTGTTGAATGGACATGTTGTCTTAGGTCAGTTTGCAAAAGAGTCCAATAAGCCAGAATCCCTGCCTTCAAAGTGAGAGAAAGGAGGTCCCATGAAAATTCTAAAACTCTCTCTAAAGTCTTACAGTGAGAGGTACTTTAGTGTAGCTGTTAAGGGGCCAGGTTTTGGGTCGGATTGCTATGTTTGAATTTCAGCATGAGTTTCCGATCCTGTGTGTGCCTCTTGTCTCTTCACCTATAAAATGGCAACACTAGTTATACTTCCTCATAAGGCAGTTAGGGTGATCAAATGAGCTATTGAAGGAAAAGCACACAGAACTAAAGGAAGCCCTCAGTAAATGTTAGCTACCATTCCAGTGTGTGTGTGTGTATGTGTTAGCGGGGAAGATAGGGACGAAGAACTGCTTTTCAGAAGGCATTTAATAAGTGTTACCTGTTATTTCATTACTTACCATCTGCATTTATTTACCATTTCAATCAACAAGCATATACTGACCGCCCAAGTACTAGGGGGCAGGGAGATAAATGAGAACAACTAAATATCCCCCTAGACTGCTTCCCTTGGTCTGTTCCTTTAAGAGATTCCCAATCTAATGTATGAGGCAGACAAGCAGACAATCACAATCTCAATGAAGTTTTGGGGACACAACCAAAGGAAAAGGAAAAAAGAAAATCACTAATTCTGCAAGAAGAATTCTGAGAAGGCTTCCTAGAAGAGGTGATATTTGAGGTGGGTTTTAAAGACTGAATGGGACCTGGCCAGGGTAAATGTGCTTCCAGGTAAGTGTATATTTCTTATCTTGCTTTTGTCACTGCAAAATTTTCCCCATGTTAGGAACCATGACTCTCTCTTATCACACCAGCAATCCCAATTCTCCACAGAATAGATGCCCAATATTTACTACTTACTGACAGACCTGGGAAGCACAAATTATAAACAAGAAAGAGAAAGAAAGAGAAAACACATGGCAGGTCATGTGGGGAGGGGAGGAGTGGCTGGAAAGGGTGGAAACCCTACATCCCTGAGGCAGGAAGTGTCAATCCCGCCTATTTGTGTGTTTGCTGGTATGAACTATCATGGGTCTTTAAACATGTATCCTTTTCATCTGGGACATCCCAGCTGTGTTAGATTTCCAAACCCTTCCCTCTGACTTTTATGAGCTTTGGTCTCTAACAAGGGCCAACCTCAGGCACACTGTGTCCTTTCATTGTTAGAATAGTGGGCTGCACAGCTCTGATTCTGGGCTCTCTGGAGGGTCATCCCAAGGGGTCCCTTAAAGGCCTCTGAGGAGTGAATGAGAGGAGCAATATGGAGATCCAGCTGCCGACTAATAACAATGAGAGCCCATTGTCACTGGGCACTTACTAAATGCCAGACACTATTCTAAGTGCTTTACCTGTGGATTCCTTAAAAGAACTCTATGAGGTGAATGCCATTAACATCGCTGTGTTACAGAGGAGAGCAGAGAGGTCAGTCTTAGGATCACAAACTCACATAGCTGGTAAGTGACACAAGGAGAATTCAAACACCGCACCATGTGACCTGGGAGAGACAGCAGCAAGTGCTTCTAGAAGCAAGCATATAAATCAAGTCTTATCGCCCCCTTAGTGAAAGGTGTGCCATGTCTATAATTTGGGACTTCTGAGGGATGCTGGATGTATCTGCTCCCTTTCCCTAAGAGCCACATTAGCATCTTGAGTTTGCATATGAGGCACTTCTGCCTCTCCTGCTGTAGAACGAACGACTCAGTTGCTAATAAAAGCAATGCCTCTTACTGTGACTAGTGCCAACCCCAGTCTCTAAGTGCCAATGGTCTGTTGGATTTTCCCACCGACTTTTCTGGATGGCTCTAAGCAGACAAACCACCCAGACTGCAGCAAATGTTACTTGGAGACGAGCACGTGCCAGGAGCAACAGGAAAGAGGGGCCCACCCTCGCTGCAGATGGAGCTTTCCTAAGTAAATCCATCCTCCAATGTGAGTTAATTATTCTTACCAGGGATTCTTATGAAGCTTGCAATTGCCAAGTACTTCAAGATCAATTTCATGAGCATTTCCCCGACTGGCTCTATAAGGTTGTGTTGGCCATTTTACAGAGAGTTTTTGGTGACTTGCACGAGGGCGGGGATGCAGGTACTCAGAGGCAGCCTCAAGGTTCAAAACCACTCAGCTCCAGTGTGCCAAATCATTAGGCTGGCTGGCAGAGAAGGGACCTACTTGCATCTTGGTTTCTCACTTGCCAGGAGATCTCAAAGGGCTGTGGCTATTGAGACATTCTGTTAGGACTGAAAGGGACACCAGCCAACTTTTTAACTCCTAAAACTCCAGGACAGGCCACGGGGTTGAGGAAACAAAATCAACAAGATGGAATGTGCTGAACCTGAAACTCCTCATAATCACAAAGGAAAGGTGCATCTAACGCTGTCTAAAGTTGTATAGAGCTGGAAGCCACGAAGACACAAGCCTAATCCACTTACTAGTGGCATGAACTGGACAAATGACCCTACTTAGCTTCCTCATCTACAAGGAAGATATCTACATCCCTCCAAGCCTGCTGTTAGTACATTTGGGCTACTTTATAAAAAGTAGAGAGAAAAATGTCTCCTCTAGATGGAGGGATTCCAAAAAAGCACTCCTTTGCTGGACCAACATGCACAATTTTGTACCCTCCTCAATGCCTGATTATAAGAAATCCATGAGAAAATGTGGGCAAAGTTAGGATTCCTTTACATTTGGTTTAAACATTACTCCCTTGGCAGGCCTCCCTCATCCTCCAGGACAGGCCCTCCTGCAAAATGCTCCCTGGGCCCCGGGCACAGTTCTCCTCCTTAAGTACTTGTTTCATCTGAAAATGTGTGCATGTAATGCCAGTTTGCCCTGTTGAAGTATAAGCTCCATGAAGGTTAGACCCGAGATCTCTCATGTTAGCTGCTGTAAGCCCACCTGTCAACACACAGTCCAGCACACAGCAAACCTGTTGAATAACTGAATGAACACATGAAAGCATTCAGAGGTAGTGAGCTAAGGGAGATGGCCTCTACCATAAACCTACTAGTACTACTCTGAAAAGGGGCTGCTCCCTCCATTCCCTTCTTCCCACTGGGCCTATCCATGATCAATGAAGCCCAAGCCTTAGGTTGGAGATAAATATTGAAAGACTTCCTCTTAGTTTTTTAACTTGTTTATATTTATTTTTAACATGTATATAATAAAGGTAACATTCACTCAAGAAATGTTTGCTGAGTGCGTCACAGATGCCAGGCACTTTTCTAGGAACTAGACGTGGAATCATGGGCAGAGTCTTGGACTTAACCTTCTAGTGGGGTGAGATCAACTACAAACAGTTGAACAAATAAACAAGAACATTTCATTTCAGGTAGTGGTGAATAATAAAGAAAATTAAGACAGAGTAACGTGTTAGGAAGTAATTAAATGGAGGGGACATTGTGACTTTCTGTTGAGAAGACGAGAGGCCTCTCAAATGACAAGACATTTCCAGCCATGCCAAGTTCACGTGGAACAGCATTCCAGGCACAAGGCACAAGTAGCAAGTACAAAGGCCCACAGGCCCCTGGGCTTGGCACATCTGTGCAACAAAGAGAAGTCACATGACTGGAGCACAGTTTGCCAGGGGATAAGGGACATGAGGTGAAGGTGGGACAGTGGGCAGGACTAGATATGGAACAACTTGCAGGGTAATGGGGTACAGACTGATTCTCCATGCTGTGGGTAACCACTGAGGGTTTTAAGGAAGAAAATGCATGATCCTGTTTATATTTTAATAAAATCACTCTAGACATTCAAGCAGACATACAAGCAGGTAGAAAGCTATTATAGTACTAAGGCTGGTTTGAACTAAAGGGATAGTTGGGCATGAAAACAGATTCAAGGCATAATTTAAAGATAAAGTGACAGAATGTGCTGATGGGTGTGAGAGCAGAAGAGAAAAATCAAAGATGATGCAATCCAGAAGAAAGTAAGCTACAGTGGTCCTCTCTGACTGTGTACCTACCATGGATCTGGCACCACTGGCAACCTTCCCAACTTTGAGAGGGAGGTCCTATCATCCCCACTTAAAAGATGGGAAAACCGAGGTTCAGAGGGAGTACGTAGCTCAAACTAATAAGACTTTGTGCCTCCTCCAGTGATTTGTGCCTTTCTTTGAGGATTCCACGGGGCTGGGATCCTGTTCCGGCGGAAGCTGCAGAAAGCTCTTCCGGGGATCCAAGCACTCTGCCGGCAGACGAAGCCCTCTGTGAGTGAGGCGGGGCCCCAGCACCACGCTGGGAAACCCACGGGCCGGGTCACGGGCAATCTGTTTCACATCAGTCGCCAGGGTTATTTCAGCCCTGTGATCTCACACGCCCTGTGACAGGATGGGACATGACAGGGCCAACCGAGGAGACCCT
Organism: Myotis lucifugus; assembly: GCF_000147115.1. Lineage (NCBI taxonomy): Eukaryota > Metazoa > Chordata > Mammalia > Chiroptera > Vespertilionidae > Myotis > Myotis lucifugus. The sequence goes on along the minus strand of NW_005871111.1, from coordinate 2,847,690 downwards.
ATCAGCAGCAGAGCAAGCTGGCAGTTGTTGTTGTTGTTGTTGTTGTTATTATTATGTTTCAAGTAGTTCTTTTCCACTTAGAGCCACTGCCAATTTCTAAACCCAGATGACTAATGACAGTGGTTAACCCACTGGATATGGTGATAGATGGAAAAAAGTCTGAGTGCTGGAGTCGGAAAGACCAGGACTCAAGTCCAGGCTGACCCACTTGGGAGATGCTAGGCCTCGCAAAAGTTTACTTCTCGAAATCTCCGGTTTTTTGTGTCAAGGAAAAATTAAAAGAAGATTCCTGCAACTTCTAGGAAATCACCAATGGAGCAAGTGAAAACTACCCAATAAAAGCCCATCATTAGCATCCTCCTCCTCCTCCAATACTAAGCCTTTGTCTTCAGTTGCAGCCCTCCTCTATTCCTAGGAGAGGTGAGCTGTAGAACTGTGTATGAAGGTCTGTGCATTTAGGATTCAGAGAATTCTGTAACAGTTCTCCAACTCGGTTGCAAAGAGATGGGCGTTAAGCACAGAATTTTTGGCTTCATCCTAAACTCGTTATATCTACCTCAGGGATACCATGCACAAAGTGAACTGCTAACCAGATACAGAGCTTGCTAACTTTACAGTCTTGTGAAAGTGAAGTAATCACATCTTTAGAGCTACACAATTGAAAAGGCTTCTCTTTTACTATGAGGAACATAATGAGACCCCAGGCAAATGAATCCATCAAGCTTTAGGTGTCTCATATGTGAAACTGTAATAGTGCCTTCCTCCTAGGAGTGTTGGGAAGATTAAGTAAAATACTCACATAACATGCTCAATAAATGTTACCTCCCCCCCCTCTACCCCCCTTCCCCAGCTCAGTGTAGGGAAGAACAAGCAGGGAGAGTCTGGGGGTTTCTAGCAGTCAAGTAGAGGCTCAGATGACCTGTTCTCCAATCAGAAGGTCTACACATCTCATGAATACAGAATAGATGAAGTCATGAAAAAAAATTAAAAAAAAAAAACACACACCTAAAGAGATATAAACCAAAATAGGAACTCAGAAGACACCCTCTCTTTCCTGCCTACTGCTGAGGACTCTGTAAGTTTTAACTGTCAAAATGAATATTTGTACTGCTCCTTCAGTTTCTCCCTTAGCTTATACACATCCTACCCTCATCTACTAATGTCCAAAGGCCTGGGGTGGGCAGGGCAGGGTGTTATTAAGTCTGTTTTGCAGGTGAGAAAAGCAAGACCCGGAAAGGTTAAGTGATTTAACCAGGATTACAGAGTGAGTCTGTAAAGGAGCTCCGAGGAAAACACAGGTTTCCTGGCTTCCAGTCCACCAGCTTCTCCGCCACACCTTGTAAATCATGTCCCTAAGAAGGACAGCTTGCATTGCTCCTTTCACTTTAATGTGTGTTAGGAATTACACACCGAGTCACTGGGCCTTGAGGGTCCAATCGCTGAGATTCCTGCAGGTGCGCGTGGTGATAACAACAACAATATAATCATGCTAAGTGCTCTGCTGGGGTCTGCGGCCAACTCCAGGCAGGCTGCCTCTTCTGGTGTGAAAGTGACAATATGTTCCTGCCTTTACTTGTGTTTCCTCTGTCATTTACTCGGTTCTCTAAACTCTTGCTACCTAAAGAGGTCAGTTGGATGGGCAGCATCACTATCCCCCAGGCACTGGTTAGAAATGCAGACTCTCAGGTTCCCCACAGAGCTTCCCAGTCCAAATGTGCATTTTAACCTGATTCCCAGATGATTCGTATGCACATTAAAGTTTAAATAAGCACTGCTCTCAAGAACTCAAAAAGTGTTAAAAAAAAAAAAAAGTCAATGCAGAAATGCAGAATGTAATATGCTGGCAAAATACCCATACTAACAGTTAGAATGTGATTACTGAGTTTCTTCAACTGTCTATTTATTAATTTTACAGGCATTTAATCATGGTGCCTAGGACATCATCGACACAAATAAATATTTGTAGAACTAATTGATGATTAATTATTTAACCAGTCTATATGTAACATCTGCCCATCTCCTTTTTCTCCTACTGGTCTTCTATTCTGGAGAATTAAATAAATTAGTACACCTGAAGAACTCAGAACAGCGCCTTGCACACAGTGAGTTCTCGACAAGTGTCAAACATCGTTATTAACAGGCCATGAGGTAGCAGCATTCATAACTGGCCACTTTGGCTCTGAGGAGGAGATGCGTAACAAGGGCCACCTTGGAGCTTTGTGGGAAGGCCACTTGAAGGAATACAAACTTATCTTAAGAAACAGACACTCTGAAGCATACTTCAGAATGCAGAGAAAAAATTATTCCAGTGGATTCCAGGGAAATGATTAAGTGTCCAGGAGAGGTGGGCTGACAGATTATCGGTGTTGGTATGTAAACTATGTTTGGCGTAGTAGTGAAAAGCAAAGCACTTCCTCATATCTGTGGCTGCCTCTCGCCTTACTTTAGATATGAAGATAAGAGACCCCAAGGCGATGAATCATGGTGGTGGAGAATGGCTTGATGGACAGGACCACTCAGTCCAGTCACATAGACACTTCTGGTTCAAAGGTGGTCTTCAATGTTAATGAGCCTTCACTTGCTAACCAGGTCTCTTCTCTCATACCTTGTTCTGTCCCACTATACTGAATTTGCTCTTGCCATTAACCCTTAACTATAAGAGGCTTTCCCACTTCTCTCTATTCTTTTTTTAAAAAATATATTTTATTGATTTTTCACAGAGAGGAAGGGAGAGGGACAGAGAATCAGAAACATCGATGAGAGAGAAGCATCGACCAGCTGCCTCCTGCACACCCCCCAGTGGGGATGTGCCCGAAACCAAGGTACATGCCCCTGACCGGCATCGAACCCAGGACTCTTCAGTCCCCAGGCCAACGCTCTATCCAGTGAGCCAAACCGGCCAGGGCATCTACTTCCCATTAAAAATTAGTTCAAATCCATCCCTCCACTCCTGCCCTCCATTTCATTTTTCTTTTTAACCTTCCAAGTTATATTGAAAATTCCACCAGGGTAGGGATTGTACCTTACATTCCTTTGAGCTCTTCCATGATGCCTTACACTGCCCCTTGCACTGAACAGGTGCTCAATATTTATGGATCAACCCAGCTGTTTTTACAGATAAAAGACAAGAGATTTCAGATGGAATTCCTATAGCTTTATTATAAAACTAGAGGCCTGTTGCACGAAGAGATTTGTACAATAGGCCTTCCTTTCCCTGGCTGCTGGCATCGGTTTGCCTCCTGCACCCAGGGCCCAGGCCTTCGCTCTGGCCGAGTTTTGGCCGGAGCCGGCCTCAGAAACGTCAGGCCTCGCTGCTCCACTGGCCCCAGAGCCGTGAGGCCTCGCTGCTCCGCCGGCCGGGAAACATCAGGCCTCGCTGCTCCGCCGGCCCTGGAAACGGTCAGGCCTCGCAGCTACACCGGCCCCAGGTCGTCAGGCTTCACTCCACCGCTTGGAGCCTACATATGCAAATTAACTGCCATCTTTGTTGGTGGTTAATTTGCATATCACGCTGATTAGCCAATGGGAGGCATAGCAAAGGTACGGTCAATTACCCTGTTTGTCTATTATTAGATAGGATAAGGGCATACCTATAACATTTAAGAAACAAAATAAGCTTCCCAGAGTTCAAGCTACATTTATGCTGCCCCTGCCTAACTTATCTTAGGTACTTTTCTAGATAGTTGAACCATCTTATTTTCTGCTATTCCTGTTATCCTCAGATCAGAAGAAGGCCTTCTCTGAAGCAAAACTTCAAGTTCCATACAGCTGTGCACCACTAAGATTTGCTGAACACTCCGTAAGTTCCCAGGCTGTGCTAAATGTTTAGGCACATTAATTATCACAACAACGTGATGATGTTGGCACTGTTATAGTCCCCAACTGAAAGAAGAAACTGACTCCGGAAGGGTAATTTACTCAAGGTTACAGAGCTAGGAAGCAGTGGGGCCACTGGAACCCATATCTTGTCTCCCATAAGAACTTAGACACTTACCCATAATGCACTTCTGTCTCTGCTTAGGTTTTCTTTGTCTTTCAGAAACACTGAAAAGATTGTTTAATAATTTGATATCAGCATCCTATCTAATGCAAAATTTTAAAAAAGCCAATTCAATGAACAATGCTCACAAGAAAACTCTACCTGCAAGGCAATTCAGCTCAGGCTATAAAACACACTCTCCAGGCTGATTTTTGGCACAAAATGTCAAGGACAAAATAAATTTTTTTGCTGATTAAAAGAAAAAACTCTCTGTGGCAGCTATTAAATTTTACAGCTGAAGAAAGGGGGCATTCATCGGCCTTAGCTCTTTTTGGTCCTTAATCATAATGCCTAAGCTCCTATTAGTTTTAGAAAAACAGAAAAGTAATTTTTTTCTCGAAGTGTCAATAGAATGCAGTCCTTCCCAAAACAATGTTAAATAAAACTGAGGCACTTAAAAAAAAAGGCTTGAAGAGAACCAGTTCTACCCTTTGACCCTGTGCATTGAACCATCATTTCAAAAACGTTTCAAAGCATTTTTGTCCTCTGTGGATATTTCTGTCTTTTGTAGGAAGTGTCAGTTAAAAAAAAAATCAGCAAGATATGCATTCGTTAATATTGACCTTTCGAGACTGCCTGGTTTTATTTCCTTGGCAAACTTATCTGTTTTTACGTGAATGGTTCAAGATCCTTCCTCACGCTGGTCTTCATCTCCTGGCTGGATGGAGTCTGAGGCGCCTACAGAACAAAGCCAGCTGGGCCCCTGCTGGCACCGTGTGCTCACAGCCCTGCAGACCAGGATGCGGCCTCGGGACAGCCGGCGGAGCCCAGCACTCGCTGGGAAACTGTTGAACACGCTCAGCCTCGAGCCTCACAACTTGTGTGGGCAGCACTTGGCCCGCTCTCTATTTACACAAATTCCCTAACGGTCTCTGGCACCGCTGACGTCTCCAAGGGAGGCACAGTACATAGAGTGTTTCACATGAAAATCTTTAAACAAAAGGAATTAAAGAAAATCCCTGTTTAATAGTAAGTTTTTACCAAGCTCCTAAATTCTCGAGAGCATGTGAAATATTAACTTTCCCCAAATGGGAGCACAGAGCTTGCCTTGTTTCAGTTCAGACGGTTGGGTCACAAATGTTCTAGAGGGTAGCATGCCTCGTGCTTAAGAACCTACTGAGATTCTTTTTAAAATCATGGTTTAAAAAAAGCACAGGGCCTCAAGTCACACAGACCTGTGTGCAAATCCTGCTTGTGACACGCTCCGGGTCTCAGGTACTTAGTCTGCACATTGGGGATAATAGTGGTAACTGATTCATGGCACTGTTGTAAGATTTACGTGGTATGATGTGTAGAATAAGCATCCAACGTGTAGTGGAGGGTGTTGAAAAGAAGTCAGACTTCCACTCTCCTGACTCACAGAGGGCTCGTCAGCAGAAATTACAAAATGGTGAATCTCTAACACAAATTCCTCAAACCTCTTCCTGTTCCAGTCACTCAACTCCAGCCTGAGTCTGGCTTGGTTTACCACTGGTCAGGGCTAGCAAGAGGGCAGCCACCAGGGGGCGCTAAACAAGAGTCAGGATTGATGAATAGAGGTGGTGATTCCTGGTTTGGGAACCATGGCCCTGGCCTTGGGGCCAGCTTTCTCAGCCTCTGCCCAGCACTAGGCTAGGAAAGCAGCACCGAGGGATTCTCTCCCACCCTTAGTCACCACCCCATCAGCCCCAGCAGCTCCCCAAATGGCCAATTTGCTTGCCCAGATCACTGAGCCGGCAGAGCCCTGCCATCATGCTCTGTGGCTTTCCCCACAACAACGCTGCTTCCACCAGGAGCAGGTGGCGACTCTTTAACAGCCCACCGCTTTCCCCTCCACCAACCACAGCCATTTCCCGTGGCCAGGGCTCTCCCCATGTGGTCTAGAAGAGTTCCATCTGCCATGTCTCCATTGGCCTGGACGGCCAGTCCCAACTTCACATTATAGACGCCTACTGGATAAGGTACAATGTAGATTGGAAAAGTAAACATGATATCATTTTTTATTATTTTCCGCCAGTGTTCATGAGGCATAGATCATGTAATCAAATTTGGATCTAACAAGAATAATGTTAAATAAAATGATGGTAAACAGATGTAATGAATATTTAGTCCTGCTTAGAATAGTATTATGTGAAAATCATAATATTATTTCCTAGGTTAGAAAGAGAATCAGAAAAGAAATACACCAAAAAATTGAAAGTGTTTTTTTCTTTGATTGTAAGATTAGAACTGCTTTTTATTTTCCAACTTATCTGTAATATATTCAATAATTCATTCTTTAAAAGATACTGATTGAGTACCCACCACATGTCAGGCAGCTGCTGGGTGCCAGAATTACTGTGGAGAACAAAGCAGATTTACTCTCATGGAACCCACAGTCCAGTGGAAGAGGGAGACATTAATCAAGTAATCACACACGTATATAATTACAAACTGGGACACGAGCCACGAAGAAAAGTATAGGGCGCCATGAGCAAATGTAATAGGGGGACCAATCTCTTCCAGTGTGGGGGTGGGCTCGGGGAAAGCATCCCTAACAAGGCGCCATTTAATGCTGATTTGTACAGAGAACTGAAAGGGGAAAGACTCCTGGCCATTTGTCTCCCTGCCCTCTGCTCTGTTAGCAGCCGAGGGGCCTAAGCGGAAGGCTGGGTAGAAGCAGAGCTGGCTGAGGGAACCTGCGGAAGGTGAGACCAGCAAGCTGGCCCAAGCAATATCATGTCTCCAGGGACTGTTTGGGAACAAAGTGTACCGTCAGTGCCCGGGCAAAGGCAAATCACACTGGCACAATGTTCAAAACTCTATTTTATCTTCAGACCTGTAACCAGTGTTTCAGAGAACAAATGGCAGGTGTATTTACATTAAACACGAAACTCATTCAATCCTGTATTTGTGAGGGACTGGGCTCTTTTATTCCCGGCTTCGCTGGGGTTTTGTAGTCTGTTATCTCTTATTACCATGTTATTAGGCTTTTCCTCAATCCTTTCCACTCGCCTACTCACTACTCCTTTCATACTTTCTCCACAAGTATGTGCCACTGGGCTTTCCACCCCGACCAGCCCCCGTGGAGAAGTGCCTGGCGCAGGGAATGCTCTTTTTATCCTCTCCCACCACAATGGTGGCCAGATCAGGCGGATCATTTTGCGGTTATTGTTCAGGTTTTTTTTATAAAAACCAACCAGGGCAGCTTTTTCCAACGGCCTTAGCTGCAGGTGATACTGCAGGGGAGGAAAAAGAGGGCAGGACTTTAGTTTTTGGTTATAAGCTTTGGAAGCAGCATCAATAGCAGGTTGTGGAGGTCAGCTTTGGGACCATTCTCGAGTGTCTGTTAGGAGAGGAATGCCAGGAACATCTGGTTTCCCTGCAGAGGCCTGGAGATTTCTTAGCACGACACACTGGCCTCGAGGGCAAAATTCTTCCTTGGGCAAGACTGACCCATACATTGCAAGATGTTCTGCATATCTGGTTCAGGGGGCACTGAGCGCCAATAGTAGCCAACACACTCCACCCCCTGCCAACCACTGTGACCATGAAAAATGTTTCTTGGCTCAGGGACGCAGTGTACCCCTGGGTGAGAGCCACTGTAAGAGTAGCTGCTCCTACATGGTGGCTAGCCAGCATCTTCTATCACGTCAGACTACGGGGCTGAGGGGGTAGGAAATGTTATGAGCTCTAAGTCCTCAATAATAACAAGATGTCACCAAGAGAGCCTCATTCTTATGCGCCCCCAACCCTCCACACACACACACCTTCCAGTCCCCCAGCCTTTATTCAAGTAGTTTCTTCCATCTCTCTTCTCTATCTCTGCTATAAACACCCTACCCATTTCTCTAAGTGCGGGTAGAGCAACACCTCTCCACAAAGCCCCCTTTCCTCCCTGAAGGGTAACTCGGCTCTCCAAACAATTTTTAAGTGCACCTTCCTAGAACCCTTATCCCACCCCAGGTGGTACACCGGCTAGTAGCAACTGCCTTATTTCTCCACCCCAACCTGGATGCTTGGATGGCCGAGACCCTGTCTGCTCATGTCTGCGTTCTCCCCAGGCCCAACAACACGGAGTAGTGGGCCAAGACCGAGGAGTCAAAACTAGGTTTGAATTCCAACTTTCCCATTAACTACTTTTTTGGCCTTGGGTAGATCACTTCTTCACCTCTCCGAGACTCAGCTTCCTTGCCATTAAAAGGAAGATGACCAAGATGCCTACCTTCACCTGGTTGTTGTGAAGATTTAACGGGAAAATGCCAAGCACAATGTATTCAACAAAGGGTAGCGATGGCCACATGGGCAGTGCTGTACAGGGAACAGATAACCCTGAACGTATTATCCCGTGTGATCCTGAGCCAGTTTCCTCCAGAGGCTCGCCCAGGCTCCATCTGCTCCCCTGCGCTGTGACTGTCAATTCCAAGAGTGCTCATGAGCCAAGTCACATGGAAGCAACATGGAAGATCAATTGATTCTGCCTTGGGAAGGATGGAGCAGAGACAAAGGAAAAGGAGGGGGCAGATTTCAACCAATTTTTACAAACGGCTCGGACTTTACTGATCGCTTCTGAATTCATTCTTGAAGGAGGGTTTGGAAGTTGCCAAACAGAGAAGAGGGGTCTGTGGGTCAGTATACACAAAACATCTGATGCTTCCACAGGTTAGCAGAGCAATCTGGCAAGGGTCAGACTATTTAAAGCCTTGAGAGTTACTGAAGGGACTTGGGTTGTCTACCTACCTCAACTTATAGGTTCTTAGCTTTGCCTGAGGGCTCTCTCTTCTCTCTTCTCTCTCCCCTAACCTCTGGCATGAGCTGGGATGCGGGGGATGGCTCAGCAGTAACCTGGAGCATGCTTCTCTCTCTCTCTTCCTGTCTGCCCACTCCCCCAGGAAAGGAAAGATAATAAACCAGAGCAGGATTTGTCTTGTAGCCACACTTGAACCTGTCTGAAGCCATCACAGCCTTATATAAAACTCACATATAATCTGTCACAACTAAAAAGCCTAGTTCTACTCAAACATGTTCCCCCTGTGCTTCACCTCCCTGAATACTCTGGTTTATTTCAGGGTTCTGGCTGTTTAACTGGTCCTGAAAAGGAGAAAGTGAGGGCTAATGATGTCTAATCTTTTTTTTTTAATTTAAAGGTTTTTTTTCAAAATACCTATTTTTGAAACACCTAACACAGCTTCTACAACTTAGCCAGTACTTCTGCACACCCAACCTACAGCCTCTGACTCAAGCAGAGAGGGGCCGCTGACATTTATGTTTGTTCTCAGAAGAAACAACCAGAGCCTTCCCTTGAACCTGAGGCTGCTCGGTCCCAGAAGGTTCCACGGGAAAGGCTGGCATTTCCAGGGTGGCCGTGGGAGGACAGTGTTTTGAAGAGCTCGTCGTGTGCGAAACGCCATTAAAGCCCGTCCAAGTGAACCCCCCTGGCCATGCCATCCTCCTGAGTTTATTATTGTCTTTTCCCCGCTCTTATCCAAACAGCCCGGACAGCTTGTTTATGAAGGGCTCTGCAGCGGCCCCTCGCAGCAAGAGAGGCGATGACAGAATCACAGGGTGTTGTGGCCACACTGAGCCCAGCTAAGAAAATCTCAGGGGGAGGCCGTGAGACAGGCCAGGGATTGGCTTTCCATCTAAAGTAAGCCTGCCCAGAAAGGTGCATCTGTCTGGTTGCTGAGTAGTTGCTCAATAAATACACGTTGAATTAATAACGAAAGGACCATCGAAATCTTCACCAACAGCCGGGTAAACGGTATCAACAAGAGAAGGAGCCAAACTCTTTCCAAAATACACAGCCTACCCCTCCTCCTCCCAAGAAATGTGTGTGTTTTTTCTGATGTTGCGCTGAGAACTTCTGTAAAATATATTTAAGATTTATTTGCTTCCTGGAAAAAAAAGTGGCAATACACGAGAAAATTCTATAACCCAAAAAGCAATTTATATTATATACACATATGAAGTTTTTCTTTTATAAATGAGATGTTAGAGATATAGTCTTATAACCTACATTTAGACACTATGCTCTTTATCAGGCATAGAAAAATCCAGAAGGTACATTTTCTTCACTTCTTACCAGAAGTAAAACCACTGCATTCCTAAAGGTGACGGCTTTCTTTTTGACCAGAAATACAAGAGTTTTTAAAGATGGGGGGAAAAATAAAAATAAATGGCCCAGCTAAGTGAAAACATTTGGTGTTACTATTGGCAACAGAGTTTGTCCATTTCTTATCTGAAGGGTTTCTTCTCACTCCCGGGTTAATTTGTTTTGTTAATCTCAACTAAGATAAAGAATATCTGTGTCTCCCCACAACTGCTGGAGATTTCTCCTCCCTTGCCCTCAATGGCAGCATTCCAACGGAAAAGAACAGGGAGAAGAGAAGCATACGTATCAGATGAGAACTGCTCACATCATTCCCTTTCTTAAAAAGGTCCATGCCTCCCCCAAACTAAAAAGAGATAACCCAACTCCTTAGGCAGCAGCATCAAAGATACATCTTCAGCCTCATGTCCCAGTAACCCGCCTCTCCCACCCCTTGAAATGAAATATGCCAGCCCCTAACAGCGGCATGCCATGGCTCTTTTGATCTCTTTGCCTTTGTACATGTCATCTACCATTCCTAGACTGTTGGTCTCTTTTGCTGAACTTTTGCTCATCCTTCAAAACCCAGCCTACAGGGCAACAGGTCTGACCTTCTCCAGTTCTTGCACAGACCCCTGTACTCCCCTAACACTTTGTTAACACTTGCATTATAATAATACTAGAGGCCCAGTGCACAAAATCGTGCATGGGTAGGTTCCCTAGGCCTAGCCTGCGATCAGGGCCATCTTCTGCCCGTTCGCCAGTCCCCAGTCCCACCCCGCTGCCACCCACCCGGTTTCTCGTGGTGTTCGCCATTCTGTGATTGGAGCCTGCGGGTCTGTGCGGGGAGGGACCAAGAGGTGGTCAATGCACCTCATAGTGACTGGTCAAGCAGTCGTTCCGGTCGTTATGGTTGCTGGGCTTTTATTATATAGGATTTGTCTTGTCCACTGGATGGTAAATTCCTGAGGGTAGAGATCAGAACCAGGTCTTAATTCACCTCTGTATACTCCCACAGCACACCCCCCCCCACACACACACACACACATGGCACACAGTGGGAGTTTAAGAAATGTTTGCTGAATGAGTTAAAAAAAAATATCCAGTCTCATTCTCACAGCCAAAACTTGATACCTACAGCTTGAGCAGAATTCCTTACCCAGGCCCTTCATATCCCATGCACAGGTCAAAGTGCTCCTTTTTTATGTAGAGGTACATCCCCTCTATACCTACTTTGCTAAGAGTTTTTATAAGATAAATGGATGTTAGATTTTTGTCAAAATGCTTTTTCTGTGTTATTGCCGTGATCATATGATTTTTTTAACAGGGTGTATCTATTAATTTGTGGATGTTGAACAAGCCCTGCATCCCAGGAATAAACTCCACTTGATCATGGTGTATGATCCTTTTCATGTATTTTTAATTCAGTTTGTTAATATTTTATTGAGGATTTTTGCATCTATGTTTATTAGAGATATTGGCCTGTAATTTTCTTTTTGTGTGATGTCTTTATTTGGTTTTGATATCCATGGTAATGCTGGCTCTTAAAATTAATTTCGAAGTGTTCTGTATTGTTCTATTTTTTTAAGAGTTTGAGAAGTTTAAGACTTTAAGAGTTTAAGACTTAATTAGTATTAAGTCTTATATTTGGTAGAATTCACCAGTGAAGCTGTCTGGTCCTGACCTTTTGTTTCTTGGGAGGTTTTTGATTACTAATTCAATCACTTACTAGTAAGGGGTCTGTTCAAATTTCTTCATGATTAAATCTTGGTAGAAAGTATGTTTCTGCAAATTTATCCATAATTTCTACATTGTCAAATTTGTTGATGTATAATTGTTCATAATAGTCTCTTATGATCCTTTGTATTTCTGTGGTATCAGTTATAACATCTACTTTTCTCTTTCTAATTTTATTTATTTGGGTCCTTTTCTTGATAATTCTAGGTAAAGGCTAGACTTTATCTAATATTTTCAGAGAACCAGTTATTAGTTTCATTGATCTTTTCTATTGTCTTCTTACTATTTCATTTATTTCTGCTGTGATGTTTGTTATTTCGTTCCTTCTACTAACTTTGAACTTTGTTTGTTTTCTTTTTCTAGTTCCTTGAGGTGTAATGTTAGGTTGCTTATTTGAGATTTTTCTTGTTTCAAAGTGTTCCTTGCAATGCTTTATGGCTTAAACTTTTTATTCATTCAGTTTTTTGTTTCCTCCTTTCCTAAAAGAGCAGCTTTAGTGACTTCACTTGTCCAAACAAAATGAAGATACAAAACTATAACTATCAGTATCTACTTACAGACATGATCTCCTTCTTGTGCCTAGACCAATAATCCTAAGAGATAGTTACTGTTATCTCCATTGTACAGATGAGAACACTGAGGCTCAGAGAGGTAACAACACTGCATAGGAGTGAGCAACCAAATCAAGGTTCAAACCCAGCTCTGTTTAACTCCAGAGGTCATTCCACAGGTTTAAAGAGTTGAGGCCACAGGTTTGGAAACATCATAGTAAAAGAGAAGCTCAAAGTGTCTTTCATAAGATACTAGTCCATGTAGAAAACAAATAATCCCCCCGGAGTACCAAATTTGAAGGCAATAATATCTCTCCCCAACTACAATGGTTTACACAAGAGTTTTGTCTTCCTCTAATACAGACATCTAGAAGCATGCAGCCCAGGACTGGTATGATGGCTCTGCTGCACACAGGGGTGTGGACCCTGCCTAACTCACTGCTCATCATCCCTAGGTGGGGATCTTGCTCTCCTGATCCAATATGGCAGCACCTGCATTCCAGGCAGACAGAAGGGAGAAAGAGAAGAAGGTGCAAAGAGCATCTACCAGATGCCTTCTGAGGAAGCTCCCTGAAGCTACCTCACAACAATTCCACTTACAAACCACTGGTCAGAATACAGATGCATAGCTATAGCCATCTGCAAAATCAGGTGTTCTATCATTACAAAAGAAGAGGAGAACAAATAATGGGAAATAACTAACAACCTATGCCACAATAGAAAATTAAGGAAAAGTAGAAGTGTGTTCTGGAACCACTCTACTCCCACTGGCACAGATATGGCCTTGAATAATAGGGGAGGAAGGAAGGAAAGACGACTTAACATTTAATGAAAACCTATTATGTGTCTGTCACTATACGAGGCACTGGGGGCCCCACTGGGAACAAGACAGACAGTCCCTGCCCTTAAGGAACTTAGAGTTAGTTAAGGGGTACAATTGAAATTCCAACTCAACCTACATGCATTAGTGTCCTATGGCTGCCTTAACAAATTATCATAAACTTGGTGGCTTAAAACAACAGAAATTTATTCTCTCACAATTCTGGATGCCAGAAGTCTGAAGTCAAGTTGTCAGCCAGTCCACACTTCTTCCCAAGGTATCAAAGGAGAATCCTTCCTTGCCTCAAGCATTGGGTGGCTTCGGTAATTCCTTAGATTATAGCTGCAATACTCCAATCTCTGCTTCTGTCTTCCCATGGCTTTTTCTTTTGTCTTCTCCTCTTCTTTTCATAAGAACACTTGTCATTGGTTTTAGGGCCCACCCAGATATATCAGGACGATCTCATCTTGAGACCCTTTTACCAAATAAGATCACATTCACAGATTCTGGGGTTTAGGACAAGGGAGCCACCATTCAACCCAATATAACTAGCAAGCTAGCAGATTAAATTCATTGTCTACTGAGATACCAAGGCATTGTTCAGCAGCATCATTCATAATTCCTATTGATACTAAGTGTAGTTAATTATGTCATTCAAAATAAGCATCATTAAACCTATGAGTACTCATTATGAAGGATAACTGCTGTAGGGAAAAGGTACAAACACTCAACTCACATTGGCAAGATCCCTTTTCTAAATGAGGTCACATTCACATGTTCCAGGATGTGGACACTGTCTTTAGGGACCACTATTCAAACCACTACACTACGAAAGCCCCACATAGGATAAATGTCCTTGTTGTTCTGAAACTCTGGGTTGGGGAGTCTGCTTCAGTAAGCATTTGTGCAGTGGCCTGAGCAGAAGGCATAACTATGCTAGACATTCTGGAGGTTCTATGGACGAATCAGAAAGAGTCCAGACCTTATTCAGTAACCCAGTGGAAGGAATCAGACAAGAACACAAATGGCCATTCAGGAGCAGAGCCAGAAGAAAAGTCCCAAACAGGGCTATGAGGACACAAGAGGTTAGTTGTATCTTCAGGGATCAAGAAATGCTTCATGGAGGAGACAGGCCCCAAAGGCTAGCCCAGATTTCTTTTTTTTTTTTAAATAATATATTTTTATTGATTTTTTTTTACAGAGAGGAAAGGAGAGGGATAGAGAGGTAGAAACATCGATGAGAGAGAAACATCGATCAGCTGCCTTCTGCACACTCCCTACTGGGGATGTGCCCACAACCAAGGCACATGCCCTTGACCAGAATCGAACCTGGGACCCTTCAGTCCGCAGGCTGACGCTCTGTCCACTGAGCCAAACCAGTTAGGGCTAGCCCAGATTTCAAGAGGCAAGACCAGAACTGAATCCATAGCCCACTGACTCACCCTCACCATCCCCATGAGACCCTGGGCCACAAGCCTTCCTTCACTGTTTCTGATGTGGCTGATCTCTTTTCTCTGTTTCTGCCTGAATGAGCCAAAGAGAGCTCTCTGTGAACGCAGGCAAGGAGTTCTGTCTGAAAAGAAGACATTATGTAAACAAATACTCTGTCTTGTTCACTAATTGTTCATATATAAATTGTGTTTCTAGCATGTGCCCTTTGAAATGCAGACATCTTGTGCAATTCACCATAATTTACTCATCCAACTGAAAAATTCCCCCTCCACCTCATCACTCAGGGAGTGCAGGCAGTACCAATTAGATGTCAGCACTGTTGGAGAACACAGAGATGTACAAGACACAATCCCTGCCCTAGAGGAGGAAAAAAAAAGGAGTGAACACTGCTTAGTAGAGTAAGTGCACCGAGTTATATAAAAGAGTAAGTGCCTTATTAAGAGAACTTGAATCAACACATGAGAGGGCCTGTCCCACACACTTTCAAACCAGAAGCACAGTGTAAATGTTCTTGCATATTAGAGAATAGACCGTATTTTTTTTTGCAGCATGCCAAGTACTTTTTAAGATTGTCGAAACTCTCTGAATGCTTAAAAGTAAGCCCAGGAAGTGACACTGAGGAGAATAAACAACTACAGATCACTTTCTAGCATTTCCAACATATTTATTCCATTTTCTTCACGGTTTCATGTAGCAGTTACTCACACTGGTTGACTAAAGAAAAGAAGAAAGAAAAGAAAACTGGAATAAAGTTGACCCAGATGTGCAGAGTGCCTCGCTCTGGGAAAATGTGCGCAGGCGTCAGGACTTCACACGCTCAAAAGGCAGCACAAGGAGGAGGCCGGAGGGACTGAGGTTTACGTCTGAGTTTGTAACTGCAGCAAGGTCAAGTGAAGGATAAAAGAGCTGTGGTGACCTGGATCTCCCCTCAACAACCCAGCCATGGCTTTCAGATCTTCGTGGGGACAGTGTGGCTGGAAGGGGTCCTTAGTCCACCTATCACCAGTGGTATCTGAGGACAACTTCAATATACTTCTCTCCAACGCACACAGATGCTGTTGTCAATAATAAAATCCACATTCACTAAAAATGACTGAATGTTGGTGTGGGTTGTGTTTTTTTCACATGCACTTACTGAACAGAGAAATATTATAGATGCAATGACCTGATGGTCAGCTCAGTCTCCTAGGTATAAAAAAATAAAAGAACCTGAGGGAAATGTGTGTGTGTGTGTGTGTGTGCGTGTGTGTGTGCGCACGCGCAAGTGCACGTGCTACAGCTTTAGTGGGGAGGCAGGTGCATTCCCAGGGTGGGAAGCAGGAGGGAGAAAGGAAGGTGAGGTAAGAAAGAAGATAAAGCAAATACAAGGTGACACATTCGTTACCAAGCTGTCTCAACCTCACAAGAAACCGCTGGTGGTGATCAGGACAAGGCTGCATAGAACCCTCCATGGCTCAGAACAATCTCCCACTGCCTTGACTCCCCTTGGTTGAGATTCACCCGTGGGCCCTAAATCTCCTGCCCTTCTGGATTGTATCAGCCAGCCTCTACACAGAGCTCCCGGAGAAGCCAGTGCCCACCCCCGGGCACAGAGCTTTGTCTGAGTCCTGGCATGGGGAGAGAAGCCAAGGATTCTGTGCTACAAGTTGGTCAGGCCTGGATGCTGACTCTCTGGGCTCCAATGTAGCAGGAGCTATGGAGGTGGAGCTGCAGGCTTGTCCTGGGGAATGAGGAGGTAGTGACGACAGCCAGCTCTCCAAGAGAGGCAGGCAGGTGAGCCATTCTGAGGGAGGTGAATAATCTGGGTCCCTCCCCTACAGCTGTCTGTGGACAACCTCTACCATTTTTTTGTTCCTAAATATGGGATTTTAAACATTTTGTTGAATACATGTTCTCATACACACCCATATATCAATATGGGAAAAGCTGTGGAAAGTTATTAACTCAAAATGTTAGTGATTATCACTGAAGTAGAAATATCTTTTATACCCACTTTTTTTTTTTTTTTGCTCATCTGTAGTTCACCTATATAATACTAGTAAAATACTAAACTGTTTACAAAAGTAACATTAGTCCTTTGTAGCAAAGGATGATGGGAATCAAAGGCCTAAGATGGTGAGTCATGAAGAAATCAGCATTTCTTTGTCCTGTTCCAATAGTGACCTCATCCTTTTCTTTGCCTCTCCTCATTTATAAACAAAAGGCTCCAGGCACTTTGTAAAGGAGCCTATTTCAGTGGGCGAAACATTTGATTTTGTAGTGAAAAACCTGAGTATTAGCCACATATCTGCCAATTCTTGGCTACATGATCTCAGCAAATCCAGACCTCAGTTTCCTCACCAGTAAATTGGGGGTCATAATAGATCTCCCATACACTGTTTTGAGGAGTCAGTATCATAATATAAACCAAAATAGTCTGAAAGCAACGATGTACTACCATGCATTAGATATTATCTTAAAGTAGGAAGATCGAGAGAGTTTGGGGTGCAGAAGAATATAGATTTTGGATATGGGAGAGTTTTTAGATTCATAATGAGACTGAGGAGCAATAAGAACAGATTTCCTTCTCCTGCTGTGGTCCCAGGATGAAGAGAACTGACTGGAACTTAAGCAAAGTTCTAGTCATCTCCTGGCAAGAACTTAACCTGAACTTGGGCAACTCTGCTCACTGCCAAGCACAGAAAATACTCTTAGAGTTCACCAGGATTTAAGAGGAGCTTCAAAGACTCACCAATTTCCAGAACAAGAAGGAATGCAGCCTAAAATTTCACACTTTATAGATAAGAAATCCAAAGCTCAGCCACCGACACGGCAGACTGAGCCAAAGTCAGATACCTGTTTGTGGCAGAGCTCTTCTGTAATCATAAAATAACTGCTATCGCTGGAGTGTGTGTAATGTGCCAGCAGGCACTCAACACTTGACACAGTTGGTTTCATTTCATTTTTAAAAACAACTCTATGAGGTGAGCATCAATGGCACCATTTTCAGCGAGGACAATGGAGTCTGAGACACTTAAGCAACTTGCCTGAGACTGCACAACACAGTCAACAGCTGGTCACCAAAGACTGTTCTTCACCTGTTAGACTCCGCCTCCAGGGGCATCCCCACGTCCTGTCCAATGAGCTGCTACAGGCCATGGTCTTGGGCAGTAATAACCACCTCCCACCTAGAATGCCCTACCCCTATGGGACATCACCACGTGTCCAGCCCAGATGAGACCTGGATCACCTGGGGTGTTGTGGAAAAAGCTGTTCATAATCTGAGCAGTTTAATGTTTTGTTTTTTTAAATAATTATTTTTCTTCTCCCCAAATCCAGCCAAGAAACAACAGCTGAATACTCATTTCTGGGGAAGTCATTTTGGTTTCCTCTTGGTCTTCCCTGAATTCAACTTTTGCAAATTTTCTCTCTCGCCTCTGGCTCCACATAAAGTGACATTGCAGTATTTGCTTTTATTTTGATTTAGGAAATGTTGTGGCTTTTCTTTTGACAAAACAAACAAAAAAACACATCATCATAATAAAGCTACTACTACTAATAAATTTCCATGTGTAACCAAAATAGGGTTTTCTTCTTTGTGCATATGCCTCAGTAGTGAGCAAAATGGAGAATGTTATTTCAGAACCTTCAAATAAAACGAAAGCACATATGTTCTGTGAAAAGCATTGTTTGACAAGATCAAGTTACCTCGGGAGAGGGAAGTGATTTCACTAACTGTGCCTCTTGAACATCTGAATCTCCCCGGTGACTCTGGCAGAGAGGGTGGGGTGCAAGGGGTTAAACCCCACCCAGGTGCATCTGGGTAATTACCCTCTGGACACTTACTAAAGAGCTGCCTGCAAGGCTTAACCTTGAGCAGGCGCAGGAGGGGTTAAGGGAACGGACACAGCTGGATTTGCATTTAAGAGAAATCCATGGACAGGGCCTGAACACCCACAAGCTGTATGAGATTCTTAGAAAGGTCACTCAAGGCACACATAAAATGTCTTTTACAAACACACACACATACACACAAATCTTGATAGCACATGTGCTCCTCAGGTGAAACCATATGCTTCCAAAATGATCCTGGTTTCTATAACAGAGGACACAGGACAAGTGATCACTCCTGTAATCGATACCAAAGAGTGCGCCTCGGTTATCAGGCCCATATCCATGAGGCCGTGCACTCTGCAATGTGCATAGAAGTGGGTGAATGTCACCATCAGGGTGTTTTGGTTAGTGACCTAGAAAAAGCCCCCCTTGAAGCAATTTCATCTGCCAAGTGAAGGGTGTTTGTTGTATTTTACCTGTGCGTGAAAAAGGTCTGTAAGAAATGACAACAAAAACCCATATTATCGAAGGGCATTCTACATGGGAAGATCTGATTACATTTGGCTACCAATTGCTAACAATTATAATATTCTCTTCTCTACGTAGTCCCAGTGTTTTTAAGTGCATTATTTTATTCTGATTATTAGTGACTTAAATGAACAATAGCTTTATTACTTGGCGGATTAAGCTATAAAGGATGGTAAAATGTTCTCATTTTTCTTAAGAGACTATTTGGCTTTATCTATAATTTCTGAATCTAGTTCCTTTTTTCTAGTTTAAATTACACTCTCATCTCTATCCACTTCTTCCCAAGTATAATCAAAGTCAAGTCATAATGTCAACAGCTTCTCCGTGATAGTGCAAGTCTATTATCACGTATGCTTTGCCAAGACCCAAATAACAAACCCTAAATAGACATCTGTGACAGCTTTTTCCATCTTTAACTAGTATTTTCACACTTCATTATTTTTAGATCTACATTCACTTCTATACACTATATGTCAATTACTATAAAATTGTATGTGCTGTTTCATTACCATTTGCATTAGAAAGATAAGTTTTTCCCACTTACAAAAGAACCTCTAAAAATATTATATGTTCATTACTTCAAGAGCTTTATACACCCCTGTCCTAGAACTATTCTCATTATCCTTTCATTTAAAAACGTGCTGTCTTTTTTGGAACTCCTTTGAATTAAGATCTTTTTATTCACCATTGTTTGCCTCTATCAAGGATTGGAATTTTCTTCACCTTTATGATCCATACTCCCCCAGCCTTTCCCATAAAAGTCATGTACATTAAAGAAAACTTTGAAAATACCGGGAGGCATAAAGAAAAATATTAAAACAACTCATAATCTCACCACCTAATTTAAAAATCTTGATATCCTGATGCATTCAAGTCTGTAGTGAGGCAGAGCATTTGAAAAAAATTAAATTAGAAAACATGTAATTTTAAAAAATATTTAGTAGGACCAACAGATAGTTTCTTTCCATATTATTTAAAGAATCCAGTGGTTGGAAGTGGCTTTAAAGATACTTCATTCAACCACACCGTTGGAGGCCAGAAGGTTAAGAATCTGTGGCCAGTGAATGGCTCCTGGTCTGCCCTCTGCTTTTCTCCGCACTATGGCAGACTCCCCTCCACTCTTCTTTTGCCTCTGGAGCAATGAGGCTTAGTGGGTGACATAAGATAGGGCCCTGCAAGGCTTCTTAGCAACAGGATGGTTGAGAAGCTGCAACAAACAGGAGATAAGATGCCAAGCTGGTGTGAGATCCCACCAGTAAACCCAGAAGAGTGGCTTAAGGCTGTGTCTTAGTTGTCTCCAGCTGCTATAACCAAGTACCACAGCCTGGGGCTTAAACAACAGAAATTTATTTTCTTACAATTCTGGAGGCTAGCTATCCAAGATCAAGGTTTGGTTGCTTTGAGGCCTTCTCCTTGGCTTGCAGATGGCTGTCCCCCGACTGTGTCTTCACAGAGTCCTTTTTCTGTGCATGTCTGTATCCTAATCTCCTCCTTTTACAAGGACACCAGTCATACTCTTCCTAATGACCTCATTTTAACTGAATTTCCTCTCTAAAGGCCCTATCTCTAAACACAATCATATTCTGAGGTACGAGGGGTTAGGAAGGACATCAATATATAAATTTTGAGCAGGGACACAAATGAGCCCATATCAGGCTGGTATAAGGTTGCTATTGTTCTGGTTGAATTTTATGATTTGGGATTAAATGAGCTGAAAGGTTCCAACATAAAATGGCAAACACACTGC
This sequence comes from Myotis lucifugus, assembly GCF_000147115.1. NCBI lineage: Eukaryota > Metazoa > Chordata > Mammalia > Chiroptera > Vespertilionidae > Myotis > Myotis lucifugus. The sequence goes on along the minus strand of NW_005871111.1, from coordinate 2,826,957 downwards.
CAGGTCTGAGAAGCACAGGTCATGGGACTTTTAGTCAAGATCTTGCCTGTTTCCAACTCTGCCACTGTCTGATTCTGAGCCTTTGAGGAAGTCTCTAGGCCTCAGTTTCCTTCTCTGTAACATGTGATCAGTGCCCATTCAAAATGAATTGTTAGGTGATCACTAAATTCTCTATGAACCCTCTAGCCCCGTGGTCGGCAAACTGCGACTCACAAGCCACATGCGGCTTTTTGGCCCCTTGAGTGTGGCTCTACCACAAAATACCACGTGCGGGCGCACGTACAGTGCGATTGAAACTTCGTGGCCCATGCGCAGAAGTCGGTTTTCGGCCTGGGAGAGTCTGTTTTGAAGAAGTACTGTTGATATTTGGCTCTGTTGACTAATGAGTTTGCCGACCACTGGCCTAGCCCAAGGAAAGTGCACAACACTCAGGTTTTGCTTCCTGTATATATCACACTCCTCCCCAAAGATTCACATTCTTTAGCTGGACATTCACGCCCACCACTGCACGGCTTCCCTGAACTGATGCCCTGACCTGATCCCCCTTTGCTGCTACCCAACTAGTCTACTGGTTATTCCCTTCCTCTCCTCTATCAATGTCTAGAAAAAAACCCTCTCTTCCTACTCTTAAGACACTGTTCACTGCAGCCTCCTCCATCAGACCTTTCCTAACCAGATGTGGTCTCCCCGCCATTGTTTCATCTTCCCTCTCTTAATATACACTTATCTAGCCTCACCATTATTTCATTTCTTATAACCATCCACATAAATCCTCAGTGCAAAAGAGAACTGTAGTATACTACCTTTTGTAAGTGGGGGAAATGAGAAAACACGTGTGTGCACACTGGTGCAGTACAGGAGGTTTAAACAAGAACTAATGAGATGGATTGCCTCTGGGCGTGGGGTGAGTAGGAATGAAGTGTAAATGATGGGAGAGTGGGAATTGGGGAGAAGGATGGTGACGAGGGACACGTTTGTGAATATTCCTTTCTATATAGTTCTGAATTTTAAAACCATATTAAGGTTTCACACATAAACAAAGACATAAGTAAGTAAATAAATGAGTAAAAAAAAAAAGGACAAGTAAAATAAACCCAAAATTAAATACAAACTAAAAAAGTGAACCTAATTAAAATTCAAATGAATGACATCAACCAAGAGAGAGATAAAGGAAAGGAAAAATAACCTTCTAGTCTACTATTGAACTGGCATCCGCAATTATGACTTTAATCAAAGAAAACACACTTTTCCCCTGGATCTGGAACTGGACCTGTGAAGACACTGAACTGACCACCAATTTAGCTCATTTATTACACAGTTAATATGATGGAGATTGTTAGATTTCAACCCAATATCCAGTCTCCCTTTTCCCCTTTAGTAATAGAACCCTGTTTTTATTAGGGGCAGCAATGTACTCAACTGGAAATCTTCTTCCTACCCCCTTGCATCTGGAGGTGGTCTTGTGACAAGAGTTGGCCAATGGGATGAGCTGGAAGTGAGGTGGGGGCGCTGACTCAGCTGGTGCCTACACTTTTGCCTTTCCCCTCTTCCCGTTAAGAACATGGAACAAGGCAGAGGGTAATCAGCCATCTATGACCACAAGATGACAAGTTATTCAGATCTCTGTGACACAGATGAATGTGGATTCTGACACAGCTGAGTCTAGTGACCAAGCCAGATTTAGAATCCACACCTCTTACCCGCCCCCCTTTCAGGGTACTTTCAACCACATGTGTCACTCACAAGTAACCCGTAAGCTCCTGTTACACATCCAGCACTGCACAAACACGGCCTTCCAATTTATTTAAAAAAAAAAAAAAAAAAAAGGTCTACTATTGCATACTCAGGTCTGATTGAGCTGGGATTGCAAGACTTCCCTGGTTACTGTTGACTCCATTAATGCATAAGACACTCTGAATTACATTTAAAACTTTACATATGACAACTCTTTCTCCTTTTCCTTTTAACTGGGTACTAGACAAAGACTTTTTAAAGCTGAGGATAAGTTCCTTTCTTACATCTATAAACACAGACTGAACGTATTCAGAAAAGCCTTGAAGCCTAACCATGGCCAGTACAAGTTCAGTATGTCATGGTTTGGATGTTTCCGTAACATCAAACCATCAAGAAGTCTTTTCTCATTCCCACCTTCACACTCACCTGCCTCCTAGCAGTTAGAACACTGTAGTGTGATTCTTTGTTATTTATCAGTCCTCACTAGTCTCTAAGACAGGGAGTTAGGTCTTAAATGTCTACTGCCTAGCACAATCCCCATCTCCTGGCGGCTGTCTTCATTAATAAATGGTTGGAAAGGTGTGCATGGAAACCTTAGAGAATGGATTGCTCTGGGCCTTAGAAAAGAAAACTACATCATTTAAAAGATTAATTTTATGCCCTTCAAAAATTAATGAAGAAAGTTTTTACTTAAAATCAGAAAAGTATATTTTGGCGCTTTGGGGAATTGAAACATTCATTTGTAATCAGACTCTGTTCATTGACTTAAAACAAATCTTCTCACTGAAAGATTTAAAGACATTATTAGAATCTGAAAAGTGGCATTTTTCACTGAGTCCACTTGGCTAGCTAGAAATCCCCAAAGCCATCGAGGAGTGCTGCAGGCCCTTAAGCACACTGGTATCACACCCCTCTCTTTCAGGTGCCCGCACAGAAGACTGACTTAGTAAAGGAGTACAAATTGGAGGTCAAGGGGAGTCAGCCAACAACATTCAAGGTCAAATGTAAAGCTGCTACGTTACAAGCTCTGCAAGCCTGCTATGGCTCAGAATCCCTGCTGGCATCGAGCTCGACTGGGCACAGAACCTTAAGTGAGTAAGTCACACCTCAAGCATGAATCTTGGCCGTTCCCAAAACCAGAAGGCCTCTTTTCTCATTGGGCGAGTCAGCCTTCTAAACACCAGCGTGCATTCAGCACCGAGGGTTGTTAGCTTACTGCAGGCCAGGGGACAGAGAAATCAAACCATGCCTATTCTGGCTCCACTACGCCTTCATTGGATGACTCGACAGGTTGTGTAACCCCTCTGTGTCTCAGTGTCCTCATCTGTGACATGGGGGCACTAATCCTACTACTACCCTGCAGGTTCATTGTGAGGATAAAGTGAGTTGCCATTTGTGATGTGTATGGAGGAGTCCCGGGCACACAGGAAGAGCTATACAAAGTGCGGCCTGTTTTCATTATTTGTTGGATAAATGGAGAAATGATAACATGAGAAAATATTCAGGATATATTTAAATGTTTTAAAATTGCATTTCAAAACAGTAAGATGTCAATTAATATAAAAAGTGTATAAATAGAAAATAGACTGGTTTCCTCTTAGTGTGGGATTACAGATTGCTTTCTCTCTGTCGTTTTCTACATAACTTTTACCATAAGAGAAACAACAATTTCATCAGTATTGACAACACAGGCCTCAGTTTCCTAATCTGTGGGATGGGGACAGCACTACCTGCCCTCCAAAATACCCCAAAGCACTCACAGTCCACAGCTTCACCCTCTGACACACAGTTACTAGATGCTCAGCCAATGAAAATTAAGTCATACACAGTTACTCTTCTTTTCCATAATGGTAAGAATGGCCTGGTAGGAATCTCTTTCTCCAAACCAAATCAGAATCAGTAGCAAGCTTGGAAATTAGTATAAAGGGACAACAGACTTGTTTCGCAAAGTTAATTTCAGCAACGCCATCCTAGGTCCTTGCCCACTTCTCCCAGCGCTGGATTATGTGGGGACAGATGGTTACGGGAATCTAGAGGGAAGAAATAACACACTCTCTCAAAAACAAAACCAATGAAGCCGCCATCTGGTGTCCATTCTGCTATTTAAGTGATTTTTCCCTTCTCTGACATTGAGAAGTTCCTTCACCCCTTCACCTGGTTTGATATTTAAAACCAAGAGTAACAGTTTATGATTTTAGCAATTTTACAGCAGCGCCGTAACTGTTTTGTCCAATCTTGCACAGAAATGAGAGGAATTTTGTAAACAGAATACGGCATCTGTACTGAGAACAAAGAATGTTTCCTGTCTTCCTCTTGGTGTTAAATTCACTGTTGGATCCAGGCTTCCAAACACAGCCCAGTTTCCTGGTGCCCAGGTAACCCATCTCCATGAGCGGCCTTCAGAGCGCCTGCCTGCATCGTGGACAGCAGGGCCATAGCGCCGTTGGAGAGACGCTTGGGTTTAAGGTTCCAAACGAGGTGGACAGATGCTGAGCCCCATGAACCAGACACTGAACCTTTCTGAGCCTCAGGTCCTGCATCTATTCATCAGGCACATGAACATCACGGTTGAAGACCTGCCACAGAGACTGTGGTGGAAGCACCTGGTAAAATGCATTGCACTCCATAAATGTGAAATTTAGGAGGCCCAAAGGGAGAAACGTGTTAAAGGCACAAAAGGAAACAAAAGGCAAATGATTCCAGTGTGTGTGTACGGGAACCTGCAGCCCTCGGTGCCGGGTTTGTGGTCGGGGACTCGGGGAGGCGTCTGAGCGCAGTACGCCCAGGCCTGCGCGTGCAGGACCATCAGTCACATCCCCGGCAAACCTCTGAATGTAGATCTTGTGGGGAAACTGAATGAGCCAGAAGTGAGAGACTGATCAGAGAGGCAAGATAAACAGTATTCTGGGGCCCTCTGAGGGTCCACACCCCAGATTTGTGGGTAACACCCTGATCTGAGAGAAGTGTGCCAGAAGGGACAGGTAGCCTGCACAGAGCTCTGTGCCCTCCTGCTTCTCCCTGGGTGGCAGGGGGCCTTGATGTACCGTTTCCACAGAGAAACGCAAACTTTCCAGGACGTTTACTAAGTTCATTCCCCTGGCAGAGGAGAGGGAGACAGTTTTGTCCCATGTTGGGGTGGTTCACATCTTGAAGTCAGAGAAGTTAGGCAGATGGACCAGGAGGGGCTGAAGCCAAAGAGCAAGGGGCTCTGGGAAGCCTTCCCTGGCCTCCTAACAGGGGGACCCTTCAGTGAGGATGCGGCACAAAATGTACCTTTCAGAAACCTCCTGTGTGCTCGTTCTTCCCTTCTCTTTCCTCCCTTTCTCATCTTTCTCCCTCTCTCACTCTTTCTGTCCCCCTCCTTCCACTTATGCCAGCCCCTTTCTCTCCCCTTTCCTCCTTTTGTCACTCTCCTTCCTCTCTCCTCTCCTCTTCTACCCCCCCCTCCTCCCGTCTTTCTACTTTCCCTCTCTCCCTCCTTCTACCCCTCCCTTCTTTTTCTGTCTTCTCTTCCTTTGTCTTGTCTTTTCCCTCTTTCTTTTTTCAATAATTGCTTACTGAATATCTACCATAATAGCACTGGGTCCCACACTTGGTACACCTTTATTGGATAAAATGGTTTCTTATTCCTTTATTCTTTCAGCAAAATGTTTAAGCATCTAGTATGATGCCAGGTACCCAATAGAAAAACTACTTATTTCAATTCAGAAAACATTTATTAAAATGCTACAGTGTGCTGGGAACTAGGATGAGATAAAATTGAATAAAATAGAATGTTTGCCCGAAGGTTATGGGAGACCCACATGTGAACAGAAAAGAAATGGCATCTGGTCTACAAGAGATGGCCAGCCGTGCATCCCTTTCAAGATGCAGAGTTATTGCTGGGAAGTAGCCCACAAGGATCTACATTTCTTGCCCAAACCCAGTTGTCTAAACGTAGCCTGGCCAAAAATAGCCTCCTTGTAACCCTCCACATTCTCCCTCTCCCCTGTCTGTGGGCTGGAGACTGATGGTACATTAAAGTAACCACAGAAGCCACCGGTTGAGGATGGAACAACCTCCATCATCTTGGGTCCCTGAATGACTATGTGGAGCAGGGTCTCCCAATCCACTGCCAATCGGTCTCTACATGGACAAGAAATACATTTTTGTTGTATTAAACCCCTGGCGTTTTCAGAATTATCAGTTATCACAGCTAGTATCATCTTAACTAATAAATGTCACAGTTCATTTGACAAATATTTACTAAGTACCTATACGTGCCAGATTCTGATCTAGGGATACCTCAGTGAACAAGAGAGACAAAGATCTCTGCCCTTCTGGAGCTAATATTCTGTCTGCAGTAGGTGCTCAAAAACATTTACTGAATGTAAGAGCTTCAAGACCCACTGAGCTTACATTTTAGAAGAAAAAAAAAGTGAGAAAAGAAATTTTAAAAATTTTAAATAGTAAGTTAATCTAGAATAGGAACATTTTTAGAACATAGCCTCCATTTCACCAAGTAAAAAAGCCTCTTTCCCCCTTTCCCTGTTCATTGGGTGTGAACCCTGCCCTCTGCTTCTCAACCCCAGTTGAAGAGTTATCTCACGCCAGGGCTGTCTTATACATCCGGATATCCCAGGATCTGGCGTAACGTCAAGCATTTCACAAGTGCTCAATAAATGCTGAATAAAACACATTCTTATGCTTTAAATTTTATATATGTTATACATATTATTTTATATTACCAAAGGACATTTTGCACTTTAAAAACAGTACAAAATTAATTTAAAATATTAAAGCTACAGACCTACTAGAGAGCAGGTCTACCCAGAGGAAGGGTCAACCAGCATCACAGATGGTTGTATGAAAGGGCCAAAGGGCGGTACCAACAGTGAATGAAAAAAAGGCAAAATCGTGAGAGCTGAAGTAACCAGGAAAATTTTTACAGAAAATACTGTTAATAATAACAGCTCATCTTTTTATGACCTTCTAGAGCTTACAAAGCATTCGCACACCTATTAATTCATGTGGCACATTTAATAGCTCTTTGGGTTAGTTATAATTAACCTCAAGATTGAGGGATTTACCCAAGCTCAACAGCTAATAATTAATAAAGAGTCAGAACTCAAACTCTGGTCCTTTTATTCTGCATCTGGAAAAGGCTCCCAAGGTGAGGTGGTGATGTGCAAGCCATACTTAAAGGACTCTGCAGAGAGGAGTCTCCCTGGGCAGGGGGTTATATGTGTTCACACACCACTCAACAGTTCCAGTGATTGGCTGACCTCTGCTTATCAGTTTTTCCCCAGCGACCTACAGTCACTTCTGTGCTCACCAACATCACCATCTATCTGATACATATAGAAAGCGGATCAGCTCTTGATAGATGAGAGGAGGACACTAACTCAGAGTCATTAAATGAGGAGAGCTGCCAGCTGCTCTGTTGGCATGCTATGACAGAGCTGTAATCCTGCAGTATGCTGATCGGTCTCTATGGATGAGAGAGCACATGTCTCCTCTGGTCACTCTCTCAACAAAATTAAAAATAGGGA